>NC_080546.1:84708756-84958756 GCF_028640845.1 Ahaetulla prasina | reverse complement strand
TGGAACAAGTTCATAAAAATAGTAGCATAACTTGAAATTAAGTCCTTTTCAACAGAATAAGGGAATTGGTTATATTTAGACTTTGAGAAGAAGCATTTGAGCAGGAAATATAATAGCATTCTACAAGTACTTGAAAAGGCCTCACGTGGAAATAATGTCTCTATTGTTCCAGAGCGTAGGACACAAAATAATGGTCTCGAGTTATAGGAAATCAGCTTTCGTTTAAAAAGAAGCCGAAGAAAAACACTTTCCTAGTGGTTTGAATGTTTTAACTGTTGAACCAGCCAGCAAAAATAATACATTCTTTGTCATTAGATGAATTCAAGGAGAAGCTGTAGAGCCAATTGAGGAAACTTTCAACTAGACTCCTGCATTAATTTAAGGTGTTGGATATGATGGTCTTAGCTACTAACTTCACTGTAATTCTCGTTCTCTGAAGTTTCAGTGGAAATTGTCAACAAGCAATGATCTGTCCTCACTACATGTTAGTCTGTGTCAGGCCTGGAAGTCATATTACCTTGGTGCCTTCAGGATCCAGGCTTGCCACAATCCTACCGTGGGAAGTTGGGAGGGGGGATTGTATGAGTGAAGTACAATTAGCCGTAACAAAACTTCACAGAGAAGTTCAAGGCTGTGATATGCGACAGCTGTGCAGAGAAGAATGTGGAGGTTGTCTTCTGTACGTGAAGAAACTGATTGGAGCAGTGGTGGACATATGGGAGAAGTGGGCAAGGACTTGAACTTTCTTTTGGGTGAGGAAAACCCGGACGATCTCAGATTTGGGTTTTCCACAGATGTGCCAATATGACATCACCAATAAAAGTTAGCTTTGGGGAACTGCAAGCCTCGGAGTTTGATTTCGTTGGGGGTGTTACTTGGAACCCTGACACTCGACATACAGCTAAACCCTCCTATTCTCCAATAAAACAGACCATGTGCATAGATCTGGATGCTTTTTTTGAAAGAACAGGATAGGGTGAAACTGGGGAAAACAGGGATACATACAATGAGAACCAAATACAAGATAGGCAGTATTGAGTTACTGCTGAACATAACAGTGAATAAATGCAAGCAGTTTAAATCTCACCAGCGATGCTCTCTGTGTGGGATGTGGGTTTGTTCTTGGATGACCACGTGCCACAGATTAAGATGGATTCTTCTTTGCGCTCCTGCTTTCTCCAAATGATAAAGGAAATGGCTTCCCAGCATGCATTTGCTTTGAGAGTGCGGACTGATGGGTAAAATAGATTGGTTCAACTTCAAACAATATACTTGGTATTTTGTCCCTCTGGCCACTAGATGGGGCTAGAGAGCAACAACTGTGCATACAGTTATATGTTGTGGCATGACAAGCAAGGACATGAACAAAGGAGGTTTGGGACAATTCATAGTGAGATGTTGTCCCTGACTACCTTTTAAATCATAGTCTGAAAGAACAAAAAATGATATTTATCCCTTTGTGTTTAAAAAAAAAACAGTTTGGGCAGGAATAAAGTCTTGCTAATGAACAGTATAATTCGCATTGAATACTATGCCACATCAGGCTTGGTTTTCTTGATTAAGAGGGACACTTCCTCTGAATGCCAGGAATGTAATAGCCTCCCCTAGACCTAGAGGTTGAAGGAAGCTTCCCTAGGTAATATATAATATAATATAACAACAGAGTTGGAAGGGACCTTGGAGGCCTTCCAGTCCAACCCCTTGCCCAGGCAGGAAACCCTACACCATCTCAGTCAGATGGTTATCTAGCATTTTCTTAAAAATTTCCAGTGTTGGAGCATTTACAACTTCTGCAGGCAAGTCGTTCCACTTATTAATTGTTCTAACTGTCAGGAAATTTCTCCTTAGTTCTAAGTTGCTTCTTTCCTTGATCAGTTTCCACCCATTGTTTCTTGTTCTACCCTCAGGTGCTTTGGAGAACAGCCCGACTCCCTCTTCTTTGTGGCAACCCCTGAGATATTGGAACACTGCTGTCATGTCTCCCCTAGTCCTTCTTTTTATTAAACTAGACATACCCAGTTCCTGCAACCATTCTTCATATGTTTTAGCCTCCAGTCCCCTAATCATCTTTGTTGCTCTTCTCTGCACTCTTTCTAGAGTCTCAACATCTTTTTTACATCGTGGTGACCAAAACTAAGGTACCTTCTTAGAAAGCCAATGCCTGTTCATAAAAGTTTTCCTAAAACTTGCTGCCCAACTGCTGTCCCCAACGTGACAAAAGAGAGCTGTCAGGGTTCCGATGGATGCCCTAATTAAATCATGAGCCTCGAGCCAAGCTTCGAAAGAAATCCAGTTACTTATTAGGAGCTTCATGTCAGCACGTTCCCAAATGAAGCCAACTATGACCTTACGTAATTTATGGCCCCAATCATGTCCATGTTTCCCCCTTCCCCCAGGGTGTGCCATCAATCACATTCGCCAACGGAGCAATTTTGCGGGTTGTAGAGATCACTCCCCTCCAGCTGCTGTGGGTAACCCTGGGAGACAGCCTTTAGAAAGTCGTGTCTGGAATGTGCTCCTGCCTTTGGCTGCCATACTGCTTCATCAGTTTCCCATCCCCGTTGTCTATGGCAACTTAAGAGCAGGCCAGGGATGCTTTGTGAGTTGACAAGAGTTGCTTTGATATGGGAAACTGTGAGTTGTAGTTCAGCCTCAGGTACAAAGCCAGATGGGTGACCTTGGGCCAGTCTCTTCTCTAGGCTGCAGGCAAAATACCTTCTTACTAATCAGAAATTTGTTGCACATTTACATAAACAATATAGCCATTTTGAATGTTGCAATTTATTTTGGAATGCCTTTCAACAAATTTTTTATCATCTTGTATTTTATACCTTATGGCATTTTTTTTTAACGCTCACATATGAGTGGCCATAAGAGCTTGCTTTTGCACTTTTGAATTAGGTAGGCAAGATATATTTTTCTCTTTGAAATTGTTATTCCCACCCTTCTGGATGTAGGTCATATATTTCTGGGAAAAGAACTTGTCTTTCAAAGACATCCATTAGTGAGGAGATAAGGGGGAAAAAAAGTCTGCTCTCAATGAAATTAGAATCCATATCGGGAGTGCTGTAAAGATATCTACTGCAAAAATCTGAATTTAATGGATTATAAACATTAAGCATCGCTGCTTCATTAATTGAGTTACATGGACAATTAGGCTATATGCAAGGAAACAAAAGAAATAGCAATACCTGGACACATCACAATTAAAGCTGAAATTTTCTCAAGGGAGGGAAGGAGAGAGAGAAGGAAGGAATAACAACAGCACTTTGACTTATAAACTGTTTCATAATGCTTCACAGCTCTCTCTAAGCAGTTTACAGGGCCAACGTATTGCTCCCAACAATCTGGATCCTCATTTTACAAACCTTGGAAGGCTGAGTCAGACTTGAACTGGTCAGGATTGAACTGCTGGCAGTCGGCAGAGTTAGCCTGCCATACTGCATTCTAACCTCTGTGTCATCATGGCAGAGGGAGGGAGGGATGGAAGGAGGTGTTGGCTATCTGATGGACAGATCTGAGCTTCAAAGTTTAGTAATTATGTTCTAGGTAACAAATTACCTGATGTTTCACCAGCAACACTCACCAATATCTTTATGGGAAAGGCAGAGGTGGGTTTCAGCTGGTTCTGACCAGTTCTGGAGAACCGGTAGCAGAAATTCTGAGTAGTCCGGAGAACCGGTAGTAAAAATTCTGACTGGCCCCGCCCCCATCTATTCTCTGCCTCCTGAGTCCCAGCTGAATGGAAGGAAAAGGGGATTTTACAGTAACCTTCCCCTGCCATGCCCACCAAGCCACGCCCACCAAGCCATGCCACACCCACCAAGCCACACCCACAGAACCGGTAGTAAAATAATTGAAACCCACCACAGGGGAAAGGTAACTGAAATAGGACTGATTTGCCTTCTGTCTTTTTAAAAGGTGACCTTATTTCTAGCTGGGTTTGTTTTAACCAAGCTGGTTTCCAATTGGGGGAAATTGTTGAAGGCTGGTATCTGATTCGTTCTCTGTTTTTGCCTGATCATGATTGGGTGATTTTGTAATATTGGTTCCGATTTGGTTGGTTGGTTGGTTGGTTGGTTGTACTGTATTCTGGTTGGTAAGCCCATGTCCTGGTTAGATCCTATAATGGTATGTGGAAAGGCTTTGGGAGACGGAGCAAAAGGACACAACGAAGCAAATTGTCAGATGGAAGGCACCTCAGCCCACAACAGCCCACAACAGGGCCTCTGGTGGCTCAACAGACTAAGTAAGTCTGTTATTAAGACAGCTGCTTGCAATTACTGCAAGTTCAAGTCCCACCAGGCCCAAGGTTGACTCAGCCTTCCATCCTTTATAAAGTAGGTAAAATGAGGACCCAGATTGTTGGGGGCAATAAGTTGACTTTGTATATAATATACAAGGGATTAAGACTATTGCTTAACATTGTAAGCCGCCCTGAGTCTTCGGAGAAGGGCGGGATATAAATTCAAATAATAAAAAAAAACCAGGAATGTGGGTGGGGCAATAGGCTCCTCCCCTAATTTCATATACTTTAAAGACCTGTACTTTCAGACTTCCAAAGTTCTGTTAATGTGGTTTTAAAATAAAGTAAAATTGATTCATTTAGCTGTGCTTCCTATCTAGAGGTGGTACTTAGCTGGTTCGGACCGGTTCAGATGAACTGGTAGCAGCAACTGCGGGTGGACCCACCCATCTGCCTCAGTGTCATGCTGTCCTATTTAGCCATGTTTTTGAGGCCAGGTGCATGCACGGAAAACACGGATGTGTGCAAAGACCATGCGCAGAAGGCCGGGCGTATGCGTGGAAGACGCCTGCATGCACAAAGTGAGCAAACTGGTGGCAAGAATATGTAAAACCCACCGCTGTTCCCTTCTGCTCTACTCATGAGTCATTGTCCAAAGATCTTGACAGACTTGAACATTGGGCGCTATCTAACAAAATGAAATTCAACCGTGAAAAAAGTAAGGTTCTACATTTAGGCAAAAAAAAAACCCCAAAATGCACAGGTACCGTATATGTGGTACCTTGCTCAATAGTAGTACCTGTGAGAGGGATCTTGGAGTCCTAGTGGACAACCATTTAGATATGAGCCAGCAGTGTGCAGCAGCTGCCAAAAAAGCCAACACAGTTCTGGGCTGCATAAACAGAGGGATAGAATCAAGATCACGTGAAGTGTTAGTGCCACTTTATAATGCCTTGGTAAGGCCACACTTGGAATATTGCATCCAGTTTTGGTCGCCACGATGTAAAAAAGATGTTGAGACTCTAGAAAGAGTGCAGAGAAGAGCAATCAAGATGATTAGGGGACTGGAGACTAAAACATATGAAGAACGGTTGCAGGAACTGGGTATGTCTAGTTTAATGAAAAAAAGGATTAGGGGAGACATGGTAGCAGTCTTCCAAATCTCAGGGGTTGCCACAAAGAAGAGGGAGTCAGGCTATTCTCCAAAGCACCTGAGGGTAGAACAAGAAGCAATGGGTGGAAACTAATCAAGGAGAGAAGCAACTTAGAACTAAGGAGAAATTTCCTGACAGTTAGAACAATTAATAAGTAGAATGACTTGCCTGCAGAAGTTGTGAATGCTCCAACACTGGAAGTTTTTAAGAAGATGTTGGATAACCGTTTGTCTGAAGTGGGGTAGGGTTTCTTGCCTAAGCAGGGGGCTGGACTAGAAGACCTCCAAGGTTCCTTCCAACTCTGTTGTTATATATATTAAATAAGTATTCAATTGAGAACATAGAATAACAGAGTTAGAAGAGACTCTGGAAATCTTCTAATTCAACCCCCTGCTCAAGGAGAAAACTCTATACAATTTCAGACAGGTGGCTGTCCAGTGTCATCTTAAAAGCCTCCAGTGCTGGAGCACCCACCACTTCTGAAGGCAAGACACTCCACTTATTAATTGTCCTCACTGTCGGGAACTTCTCCTTAGTTCTAAGTTGGATTTAACTTTGATTCGTTTCCATTTGTGGCTTCTTGTTTTGCCTTCAGGTGTTTTGGAAAATAGGTTGACCCCCTCTTCTTTGTGGCAACCCTTCAGATATTGGAACACTGTTATCATGTCTCCCTCGGTCCTTCTTTTCACTAGACTAGACATAGCCAATTCCTGCAATTGTTCTTCATATATTTTAGCCTCCAGTTCCCTAATCATTTTTGTTGCTCTTCTCTGCATTTTTTTTTCAAAGTCTCAATAGAATAGAATAGAATAGAATAGAATAACAGAGTTGGAAGGGACCTTGGAGGTCTTTTAGTCCAACCCCCTGCTTAGGCAGGAAACCCTACACCATTTCAGACAAATGGTTATCCAATATCATCTTAAAAACTTCCAGTGTTGGTGCATTCACAACTTCTGGAGGCAAGTCGTTCCACTGATTAATTGTTCCATCTGTCAGGAAATTTCTCCTTAGTTCTAAGTTGCTTCTCTCCTTGATTAGTTTCCACCCGTTGCTTCTTGTCCTGCCCTCAGGTGCTTTGGAGAATAGCTTGACTCCCTCTTCTTTGTGGCAGCCCCTGAGATATTAGAACACTGCTATCATGTCTCCCCTAGTCCTTCTTTTCATTAAACTAGACATACCCAGTTCCTGCAACCGTTCTTCATATGTTTTAGCCTCCAGTCCCCTAATCATCTTTGTTGCTCTTCTCTGCGCTCTTTTTAGAGTCTCCACATCAATATCTTTTTTTATAACATGGTGACCAAAACTGGATGCACTATTCCAACTTTGGCCTTATTAAGGCTTTGTAAAGCGGTGCTGGTACTTCATATGATCTTGATTCTGCCCCTCTCTTAATGAATCCTTGGAGTGCATTGGATTTTTTTTTTTTTTGGTTGCTGTTGCACACGGATGACTCCTATTTAAGTGATTTGTTCATTTTTGTGTAGCTTCGATTCCTGCTCGGTTCTGCTTTGGGGCAGGATCTTGATGTGGCTTTATTAACCTTCAGATTTCCTTCTTTCTTGTCGAAGCTGCTGGGAAGTTTGGGGTTCTGAATAGACTCACTGTGCCAAGATGCCTAATATACTGTTGTTGTGGACAGCAATATCATGCATAATCTTATTACTCACTCGACAAGTTTGGGTTGTCTGTTGTAATATGGAGGAAAGCATTTCATCTACAAGGTGCACGATGAACTGGAGATGTCAGGCCTAGATGAGAATCAAAAGCGAAACATTTGTGCTAAATTTGAGACCTAAAATTAGAGAGGAACTATGGTGTCCTTAAGGAGGACGCGGTGGCTCAGGGGCTAGGACGTTGAGCTTGTCGATCGAAAGGTCGGCAGCTCAGCGGTTTGAATCCCTAGTGCTGACATGTAACGGGGTGAGCTCCCGTTACTTGTCCCAGTTTCTGCCAACCTAGCAGTTTCGAAAGCACGTAAAAATGCAAGTAGAAAAAATAGGGACCACCTTTGGTGGGAAGGTAACAGCGTTCCGTGCGCCTTTAATGTTGAGTCATGTCGGCCACATGACCACGGAGACGACTTTGTGCTGGCTCTTTGGCTTTGAAATGGAGATGAGCACCGCCCCCTGGAGTCGGCAACAACTAGCACGTATGTGCAAGGGGAACCTTTACCTTTTATGGTGCCTTTAAGTGTCTCTGAATATTAGTGAAAAACTACTATATCGAAGACGACAAAAGGAAGCAAATACTCATATTTAGAAGCTATTGTTCTGCATTATGGAGCTCAATGTCTCTTTAAGGACGTATTGGGCTGCATATGTATTTGATTCATAACGCTAAACTCAGAATGGAATGCTTTTTGCTATGACTAGAAATGAATAATTCCATCACGGCTAATAAATCAGACAAGATTTATCTGTGCTCACTAAATGACAGCATAGTTCAAAATCGAATATGAGGTCTTTAGGGATCACACATCTAGTTCATAAATCTTTAGACAACAGAGCTCTATTAAAACACACACAAAACAAAGCAATTTTCAGATGAACTCGCTCAAGCCTTCATAAATATTTAGGCCGAAATGCTGTCATGTTTATTTGGAAGTCTTTTGTGAGGCTTCTATAAGGATACGTTGGAGGTTTGGGGTTAAAAAAAGAAGATGCTTAAAATCCACTCATCCAACTCTGCACTCTGTGACGCCAGCATTTTGTTTGACCTTGACTGATAATAAGGAGAAGAGGATTGAATTCAGTATAAGTAGCTTATTTGCCTGACCCTGACTTGGAAATAATAATAATAATAAAAAAAAAAAAGATACAAGGCAGGAATATAGGACAGTCCCTTTTATTACAGCATGATATCTGCCAAAGGATCAGGAGTATCTTGGTGATTGCAAGGGTCTCTTCCTAACATAATATCTGAGTTTTAGACTGTATTGTGGTGAACCACTCTGTGTGGTGTCGCTCTGTTACAGAGGTGGTATTCAGCCGGTTTGCACCGGTTCATGTGAACTGTTGGCGGAAATTTGGCCAAGGTCGCCGAACCGGTAGCAAAGTCCAGCTGGCACACCCGCAAACCAGTCCCCCAGTTGCCACTCACTCATCCCGCCTGCCATGTTTGTCGCCATCATCTTCTTCGCGCACGCGCATCCCATTGCCTTGCAAGTCCAACGGGTGAAGAACATGGCAGCGATGGCAGGAGCTTTTTCTGCAACCACTGGTACTTTTCGGCTGCCTACGGCCAGCCACCGCACCCGCAAAGTGGCTCTCAAAGAGGCGGTGGCTGGGAGGCTTCTTTGCTAGGCGCTTTCCAGCAGCGGCAGCTGGCTGGGGGCCAACGAAAACTCTGGTCAGCTTGCCTTCTGGACTCTGGACCAGCCGCCATGGAAAGTAAGAAGCCTGAACAAAGAGGTGGGGTCTAGGGCTGGGGCCGCTAAAGGAGGGGAAACTGGCAAAGGGAGGGTGGGGGTAGATAGGTGGAAATTCCCCCAAAAATTCCTACTATTTTCTGTGGGCGTGGCTAGGTGGGGGGGGTCATGTGATTGAGTGGATGTGGTTATGAGTGATGTCAAGTTGGCCACGCCCACTCAGTCACATGGCCCCTAACGTAGCCACGCCCACTGAACCGGTAGTGGAAATTTTTTGAAATCCACCACTGCCCTGGCCTAGAATAGTACAAGTCTTATATATGCATCTTCTCTGTGAATAAACAATCTTTGTTCTTGCCAGACAGACTCCACAAATCCAGGTTTCCTGGTTGTCTTTTCTGTGTATACCATAGCCTTGCTTTTCTTTAGCAGATAGCCCATCACATATTCCATATGTTATTCCTTTTGGAGATAGAGCACTGCACACCAGAACAACTAGACACAAGAACAGTTTTTTTCCCGAAGGCCATCACTCTGCTAAACAAATAATTCCTTCAACACTGTCAAACTATTTACTAAATCTGCACTACTATTAATCTTCTCATCGTTCCCATCACCAATCTCTTTCCACTTATGACTGTATGACTGTAACTTTGTTGCTGGCAATCCTTATGATTTATATTGATATATTGACCATCATTTGTGTTGTAGATGTTGTATCTTGATGAACGTATCTTTTCTTTTACGTACATTGAGAGCATAGGCACCAAGACAAATTCCTTGTGTGTCCAATCACACTTGGCCAATAAAAAATTCTATTCTATTCTATTCTATTCTATTCTATTCTATTCTATTCTATTCTATTCTATTCTATTCTATTCTATTCTATTCAAAGCATAGGAAAAAAATGAAAACAAATAAATAATCCAATTAAGCCATGAGGGGAAAAAAATGAAATTCAGCTACATCTCTAGTGCATGCCAATGCCATTGAGCATCAGTTTTGGCTTGTGGTTAAGGCACCAGACTAGAAAGTGGAAGACTCTGAGTTCAAGTCCTGCTTTATCTATGAAAGGCAGTTGGGTGAATTTGGACAAGTCACTCTTTCCCTGCCCAAACCACCTCACAGGGTTGTTGTTGTTGTGGGGAAAATAGAAGGAGGAAGGTATGTTGGATATGTTCACTGCCTTGAATTATTTGCAAAATTACTAAAGGTGGGATTCAAACAAACAAACAAATACATTTTGTTGTTAGTTGCGAAGTTGTGTCTGACCCATCGCGACCCCATGGACAACATTCCTCCAGGCCTTCCTGTCCTCTACCATCCCCTGGAGTCCATTAGAGCTCATGCCAATTGCTTCAGTGACTCTATCCAGCTACCTCATTCTCTGTCGTCCCCTTCTTCTTTTGCCCTCAATCGTTCCCAGCATTAGGCTCTTCTCCAGTGAGTCCTTCCTTCTCATTAGGTGGCCAAAGTATTTGAGTTTCATTTTCAGGATCTGGCCTTCTAAAGAGCAGTCAGGATTGATCTTCTCTAGGACTGACCGGTTTGATCGCCTTGCAGTCCAAGGGACGCGCAGGAGTCTTCTCCAGCATCAGAGTTCAAAGGCCTCAATTCTTTGGCACACAGCCTTCCTTATGGCCCTGCACCGCATAGCTCATAGCTTCATTGCACTGTGCAAGCCCTTTCACCACGACAAGGCAGTGATCCATGAAAGGGAAACAAATATATAAATACAATTAAAAAAGAAAACAAAATAGATCTTTCTGTCTGTCGTTTCAATCTTTGAAACTATGCTTTCCTCTATAAGGTTGATACATCACTCGATACATCGTGCTCCATCTTTTAAACTTCTCAGCTCTTCTTCTCTCTCTCTCTCTCTTTTTTTTTATTTTGTGTGTGCTGCTTTTTCATCCTTGCAAAACTTCCTCTTGTTCACTCTTCCGTCATATATTTATGGTCTGATTCAATCAAAACGCATTCTCTCTCTACATGACCATTCCACCTCTGCGTAATTCTTTCATGCTGGTAACAATGTCAGGAACATAATGAGTCTTTGGATTTTATAATGGTTGGAGAGACATTTGTGTGTTTAATAATATGCATAAAACAAAGTGCCACAATTACAAGAAGAAGAAGAATGGGAGAAGGAATAAAAGCTATTGATCGGAGAACAATGGACTCCCATTCTCTTTTCACTTTGCAAATAGTATACTTTTTGCTGTACTTCCCGGGCCCACCCACCAATAAACACCAGTTTCCTTGTTTTTTTTCAATAAAAAGAATGCTCTCAATGAGAATTGTCTCTACATTTTGAAAGAAATTATAAACTCGTTATGAAGTGTGAGAATATAGTAACTCTTCTCTCTCTTTCACTTAAGTAGAACTATGCATGAAAGGATATTACTGATTTCAGTTCAAATGCTATTTTTTTGGATTTTGAGAAACTTTTTATGTATTTCTTCCTAGTACTTTATTTATTTGTTGGTTGGTTGGTTGGTTGGTTGGTTGGTTGGTTGGTTGGGGGTTTTATTATTATCAATGTTTATCATATACAGAGGAATTATTGAGTCTGTCATTTGCACTCTATAACTGTCTGGTTCGGTTCTTCAACCCAACAAGAAAGACACAGACTTCAGAGGATAATTAGAACTGCAGAAAAAAATAATTGCTACCAACCTGCCTTCCATTGAGGACCTGTATACTGCACGAATCAAGAAGCGGGCCATGAATATATTTACAGATCCCTCACATCCAGGACATAAACTGTTTCAACTCCTACCCTCAAAACGACGCTATAGAGCACCGCACAACAGAACAACTAGACACAAGAACAGTGTTTTCCCGAAGGCCATCACTCTGCTAAACAAATAATTCCCTCAACATTGACAAACTATTTACCAAATCTGCACTACTATCAATCTTCTCATTGTTCCCATCGCCAATCTCTTTCCACTTATGACTGTATGACTGTAACTTTGTTGCTGGCAATCCTTATGATTTATATTGATATATTGACCATCAATTGTGTTGTAAATGTTGTACCTTGATGAACATATCTTTTCTTTTATGTACACTGAGAGCCTATGCACCAAGACAAATTCCTTGTGTGTCCAATCACACTTGGCCAATAAAATATTCTATTCTATTCTATTCTATTCTATTCTATTCTATTCTATTCTATTCTATTCTATTCTATTCTATTCTATTCTATACAATAACATATAAAAAGAGGGTGTTGATTAAATTGATCGATTGGCTATGTGCCAACAAAGCATTGTTGATTCTTAATAACCATATACTGTAGATAGATTTTATCCATGGTGATTTGTCCTAACCTGGTCTTGTAGGTCTTCCAATACTAATTTCTGTGTACACCAGTTTCTGTGTCTAAGTCGTCGTCTTCTCTTTCCCTCTACTTTTTCTGACATTTTCTTCTACATTTTCCTTCTCGGAGAGTTAGGTCTTTCCATCATGTGTCCAAAGTAGGATAATTTGAGCCTGGCCATTTGTTCCTCAAGTGAGACTCTGAGTTGATTTATCCGATGATGCATTTGCCTTTTTCCTTGTCTGAATGTAGTATTCTCGGGATGTAGTATTTCCTCCAACACCAAACTTCAAGACCCTGAACATTCCCAGAGATGGGGAATGACCTAAGCATAGTACATAAAATTATCTACCGCAATGTCCTACCTGTCAATGACTACTTCAACTTCAACCAAAATACAAGAGCAAATAATAGATACAAACTCAAGGTAAACCGCTCCAAACTCGATTGTAGAAAATACGACTTCAGCAACAGAGTGGTCAATGCCTGAAATGCACTACCTGACTCTGTAGTTTCTTCCCCAACCCCCCCAAAACCTTAAGCTTAAACTGTCTACTGTTGACCTCACCCCATTCCTAAGTGGTCTGTAAGGGGCGTGCATAAGAGTACCTGTGTGCCTACCATCCCTGTCCTAATATTTATTTATTTTATTTATTTTATTTGTCATAACAATATATACAAGCATTGCATAAAGGATTATATAATATATAAACATATATATGAGGAGAAACGAGATACTATAAACATATATATACATAGGGGAAGAAACAATAGGACAGGAAGGTAGGCACGTTTGTGCTCTTATGCACGCCCCTTAGAGTCCTTTTAGGAAAGTGGTGAGGTCAACCGTGGATAGATTTTGAGTAAAGCTTTTGGGGTTATGAGAAGAAACCACAGAGTCAGGTAATGCATTCCAAGCTCGTGTTTTCTGCAATCTAAACTGGAGCGGTTGACATTGAGTTTAAATCTGTTGGTAGCTCTTGTGATATTGTTATTGAAACTAAAGAAGTCATTGACAGGAAGGACATTACAACGGATGATTTTATGAGCTAAACCCAGGTCCTGTCGAAGGCGACGAAGTTCCAAGTTTTCTAGACCCAGGATATCAAGTCTGGTGGAATAAGGTATTTTATTGGTTTCGGAGGAGTGGAGAACTCTTCTCGTAAAATACCTTTGGACACGCTCAACTGTGTTGATATGGTATGGGTTCCAGACAGGAAAGCAGTAATCAAGAATTGGCCTAGCAAATGTTTTATATTCCTTTTTAGTTACTCTTTTCATGTATCCAAATTATGTTTATTGATCTTATATATGATTGACAAATAAACAAATAAAAATAAAAAATAAATCAGGTCTTCACTGTCAGCTTTGTCCTGTCTATTGATGAGGAGGTTAGTGATTGTGATCAATACTTGATGAGCAGGGAATCCACCAATCACTTTCTATAACTTTTCTCACCTTAAAACTATCAAGACCACTCATTGCTCCTGGAACAGAATAGGGCTTAGCACTTAGAGCAGAGTAATATCTCCTGTTCAACCTTCCTGTTTCCTCAAGGAAGTAAAAGGAAAGTATTTTAATATCGCCTTCCAAGTTTTAATTCCTTGCAGAAGTCACCACCACTGCAAACAGAAATCCATGTAGTATCCCCCAACCATGGATACACTTCAAACCCTTCAGCCAGTTATATTAAAAACCAGTGCTGCTAAATCAGTCACAGAGAAAGGAAAATGGTTTGGGAAAGAAGCAGCGATAGAGGTTACCAAGTGTCTTTGCAAATGTGGGAAGGGAAGGAGGGAGGGAGGGAGAATAAAAGAAATAAAGAGAGGGGGGGAGAGGAAAAAGAAGGAAAGACAGGAAGAAAGGAAGGGGGAAAGAAAGAAGGAAGGAAGGAAGGAAGGAAGGAAGGAAGGAAGGAAGGAAGGAAGGAAGGAAGGAAAGAAAGAGGGGAAGAGGGAAAAGAAGGAAGGAAGGAAGGGGAAAAGAAAGAAGAAACGAAGGAAGGACAGAAAGAAAGAAAGGAAGGAGGGAAGGAAGGGGAAAAGAAAGAAGAAAGGAAGGAAAGGAAGAAGAAAAGAAGGAAAGGAAGGAAGGAGGGAAAAAAAGAAAGAAAGAGGGAGAGAGGGAAAAAAGGAAAGGAAGGAAGGAGGAAGGAAGGAAAGAAAGGAGGGAGGGAGGAGGAGGGAGGGAGAAAAAAGAAAGAAAGGGAAAGAGAGAAAGAGGAAAAAGGAAGGAAGGAGGAGGGAGGGAGGAGGAGGGAGGAAGGAAGGAAGGAAGGAAGGAAGGAAGGAAGGAAAGAAAGGAGGGAGGGAGGGATGAAGGAAGGAAGGAGGGAGGGAGGGATGAAGGAAGGAAGGAGGGAGGGAGGGAGGAAAGAAGGAAAGAAAGGAGGGAGGGATGAAGGAAGGAAGGAGGGAGGGAGGAAAGAAAAAGAAAGAAAGAAAGAAAGAAAGAAAGAAAGAAAGAAAGAAAAGAAAAGATAAGAAAAAAAAAACATCTTTGAAATGCTGAGCACGGCGATAGAAAAGAATAAACGGCTGTTCCGCAGCCTTTGCTCTCCGCTAAGTGTTGCAGGTGAGGCTTTTTGCTCTCTTTTCAGCAAAGAGAAGATGCAAAAGATTTCATTCCCGTAGCCAGCAAGCTGTGAGACATTTGGCAGCCAGATGTGAGGACTTGACATGAATGATGTACAAGAGGTAATACAACCCCAGACATCTGAAGCATCCAGCAGTAGGGAAAGTCAGCTGGCCAAGACAAAGTCACAAAAGGGTAATCCTTTACCCATGATGTAGTACTGTGAACGATGCCGGTTCACATGGAGAAGGAATGATTGTAACCTCTTTGATATCTATTCTCTGCCTCTCATCCGACACCTCCTTTTGGCTCTGTTTTTTTTTTTTTTAAAAAAAAAAACATTTATTTTTTCAAGGAGGCCAAATGCTGGGAAAAAAATGTATTGCAATTTCTTCTTTCTTTTAGATTAACAGAGTTGGAAGGGACCTTATAGGTCATCTAGTCCAACCCCTCGCCCAAGTGGGAAACTCTACACAATTTCTGACAAATGACAGTCCGGTCTCTTCTTGAAAGTCTCCATTGATGAAGCTCCCACAACTTCCGAAGGCAAATTTTGTTCCATACGTTGATTGTTCTCACTGTCAGAAAATTTCTCCTTATTTCCAAGTTGAATCTCTCCTTGAGATTCAACCTGGATTCAACTCATCCATCCATTTTTTCTTGTCCGGTCTTCAGTGCTTTGGAAAATAGCTTGATCCCTTCGTCTCTGTGGCAGCCCCTCAAATATCGGAAGAATGCTATCATGTCTCCCCTGGTCCCTCTCTTCACTAGACTAGCCATGCCCACTTCCTGTGACCGTGCATCATATATTTTAGTCTCCAGTCCCTTAATCAGAGGTGGTATTCAGACAATTCGGACCAGTTCGGGCGAACCTGTAGCTCTGACGATCTACTGGCCCCGCCCACCACCCACCCCTGCCCTATCCCATCCCTTATTTCCTTCTTTCTGGCTCAGCTGATTCGTGCAGCACAGCTGATTTCCGCACCTCTGCTGTTGTACTTACCGGGGCTGTCTTAGAAGGTAAGAGCTGAGCTTTAAATTGCTGTATTTTGAATGGTGCACACAACCACGTTAGGCGTGCAAAGCACACACTCACTGAACCGGTTGTTAAACTGGTTGCATCCCACCACTGCCCCCAATCTTCCTGGTTGCTCTTCTCTGCACTGTTTCTAGAGTCTCAACATTTTTTTTATAGTGTAGTGACTAAAACTGGATGCAGTATTCTAGGTGTGGTCTTACTAGGGCTTTACAGAGTGGTATTAGTACCTCACTTGATCTTGATTGTATCCCTCTGTTAATGTAATTTAGGATTGCTTTGGCTTTTTTGACTGACTGAATTTCCTACTACCTACTTGGGCCTGAGTCACAACAATTCAAAATTTCAAAAAAAGAAAACATTCAGGGTTTAGCCAGTCCTTGTTTTCTAGAAGTGTCAGATAGTCATATATCTGTTTTTTCTATAATATAATAATCCATACAGCTCATTACGGCTCTGGCTGCAAGATGTAGGAGAGAGATTGGCTGAGCCAGAGGGAGGAGTCAAGTGGGGATCATTTTAGAGTCTCTGCATAGTCACAAGAGGATGAAGACCAACCCTTGAATGCCATTGACACTTATCTAGTTCTTACCAAGTACCAGTTACTGTATTTTTCAGACTATAAGATGCTCCGGACTATAAGACGCACATTAGCGTTAGAGAAAGAACACAAGGGGAAAAAACCCTGCCTCTGCCTCCACCACCTATTTGCAAAGGGCCGTTCGCTATGGCCCATTCCCCGCCACTGTAGTCCATTCGCCGCCACAGCCCATTCACCACTGCAGCCCATTTGTTGCTGCTCCTGCAGCCCATTCCCTGCCACCGCAGCCCGTTCCTTGCCACTGTGGCTCATTTGCCACTGCAGCCCGTTTGCTGCTGCTGCTGCCACAACCCATTCACCCTGCCAAGGGCCATTCACCCCTGCCCATTTGCCACCGCCCGTTCACCACCACCTCTTTGCCAGCAATCACCGTGAATGGGCGGCGGCAGCAATCCCCACCGCCTAGAACAGCTGTGATTGGCACCACAGCAAACCCCCTCCCCTCCACTGCAGTATTCAATGTATAAGATGCACAGACATTTCCACCCACTTTTTTTTTGGTGGGGGGGAGTGCATCTTATAGTCTAAAAAATACAGTAGTTAGTTTGAGAAGATTCTTGTGCATGATCTCCAGCAATAAACCATGTAGCTGTTTATGCCTGATGAAAATAATTTGTCAGCTTCCGCTTTATTTGATGTGTATATTTACCTATTGGAGTGTTTTACTGTTTTATTACTTTGTTAAAGGTTTTCTTTACTGAATGTCTTACTTGATTTATGGGAAAGGGGGGGAGGTTTGTACTGTTGCCAGGGTTCAGCTGATCATTGCAGGTGAAGAAGGAGATAGTCTTCCAGCCAGATGTTTGAACTGATTTGGCACATGAATGTAACAGGAGTTGCATGCTTCGCATTCCATCCAGAAGATTGACAGAGGGAGAACATTGGAAGTGAAACAACATGTGGCCAAGGAGGAAGAGGACATTGGACTATGACTGTTTGAACCCTGGTGGCAGGAGGGTTCTAGAGAAGAAATACCTTTGTACAGTTGTAATTACTTTCAGTTCTGGCTTAGCTTTCTCTGTTATCTGACATGTTTAGTAAAAATTATCAATCTCTTCAAACTGATGGAGTTGGGTCTTTATTTTCTTAAACACTGATCGAAGGCAAGCTGACAATATTGGTGTTTCTAAATTTTGGAGTACGATTCATGCTCTGATACAGAAAATCCTGAAAATGGAGATAGAAATGAAACCAGAATTTTTCCCTTTTGGGACTAATGGAAAAAGAACTGGAGAAAAAAACTAGAACTTTGTTATTATACATGTTGACAGCAGCAAGACAATTGTATGCGCAAAATTGGAAAGACACTTTGATACCTACCATGGAAGAATGGTTGCAGAAGGTGATGGAGTTGTCTGAAATGGGAAAAGTGACTACTCTGATCGAAGAAAATAACGTAAGTACTTTTGTTTCCACATGGAAACCGCTTCTGAACTTCATGCTCGACGTGGAGAAGAATGTAACTTTGACTTTGGGTTCCACAGCTTAGATTAGCATATCTTTATCGAAATGACTTGTTCATATTATTATTTTCCCAACTTTTCCTCACTTCTTTCCCCTTCCCCTTTCCCCCTCATTGCTTTTTAAATTTACTTTTGTATTTTATTATACTTAATAATTTAATTTAAAAACATGAATAAAAATAATTTTAGCATTTTTGGTCCTCGCTGTTGTATAGGAAGACCAGAACTTTAGGAGGAAAAGGTGAGGAAATTCAGAAGCCGGAATGCAAACAAGAAAGGAAAATCATGGCATACAAAAATGATTTTTGGGGACTTTGGTAGTAAAGTAAAACATTTGTTTGACAGCAAAACCAGCCTTATGAGCAGAACCACACCAATAAGAAGATAATGCGGTGGTCATGGCCACAGCAGCTGTAAAATTGGCAG
Organism: Ahaetulla prasina; assembly: GCF_028640845.1. Classification (NCBI taxonomy): domain Eukaryota; kingdom Metazoa; phylum Chordata; class Lepidosauria; order Squamata; family Colubridae; genus Ahaetulla; species Ahaetulla prasina. The sequence goes on along the minus strand of NC_080546.1, from coordinate 84,940,561 downwards.
ATGATTAGTGGATGGATGAAGTAATTCTGATTATTGGCTGAAAAAACTATGAGATATAATATATTCCAGACACAAACAAGAGCATCTTTCTTTTAGACAAGAATGAGTAATCAAAGGTGGTTGCAATTCAACCAAAATTATCCTTCCAGCTAATGAAAATTAGATTTTATCTTCGAACTACACATCTCCTCCACCACCACCTCCTCCTCCTCCTCCTCCTCCTCCTCCTCCTTTTTCTATTTCTTTTCTCATCATTTCAACCATAGTTAATTCTGCAGAGTGGCATGGCTTGTTATTAATGAAAGTGAATCTATGATGCTTTTCACAAACAAATGTAGGAAATGACTAGGGTGAGCCTGAGGAAGGGGTCAAACATGTTATCAGTTTAGAATCCCTGCACTACAAGGCTACACCCATTGGCCATGACCACCACAGCCATGCCCCCCCCAGCCTGACCCCCCTAAGGAAAACCACAATGTTGATGCAGCCCACAATGAAATTGTGTTTGACAGCCCTGTCCTAGACCATATGCTGGCTGCAATTCCTCAGCAGGTGGGGAATATATCCCTTCCTGTGATGATCCGGGGTGGTGACACAAAGGCAACAGAGCCAGAGAACTGATACGAGTCCCTTTATTATCACCAGTTGTGTTCCCAATGTCCCTTTCAACTCTCCTGCCTGGAGAGAGCTCTTCCACCAACCTGTAATAATCTTTGGCTGGCCATACTTCAGTCCCAAACGTTGTAAGCAAAAAACTTCCAACTAAAAATACAATAAGGCAAGACAAGGTAACTAATCCAGCAGGGCAAGCAAAATATGAAATTCCAGAAGTGAAGTAGCACGGCAGTAAATCAAACCAGTTGGGAGGATGCCAGGAACTCAGATAAACACCAGATGAACTCTGTGTTTGTTCCCAACACCCCCCCTCCTGTTTGCCTTTCCTTTTAAACTCCAGCAGCAGCTGTGCTTTGTAAAGAGGATTGGGTCCCTTTTCTCCCTCGTAAGCCATGCAAGCCACATTGCTCTCTTCTCCATTCCTTCCTGCGCTGCCTAGGATGAGAAAGGGTTAAGGGCCTTGGTCCTCATTTGAACCCTCTCTCCCTTGTTCTACCTCTGCCCAGCCTGACTTTGCCCTTTCCCAGTTTTTTCCACAGCCAACGAATCCACTCTCTCACTATCTGTCAGCTATTCCTCTTCCCCTTCGGATTCTGCCTGCCGCCACCAATAGCCTCCCAGCGACCTGTGCGCTCCCATAGGGAGGGCCTCCTCAGGGTACCATCAATCAAACAATGTCGACTGGTGATGCCCAGGGGGAGGGCCTTCTCCGTGGGGGCTCCTACCCTCTGGAATGAGCTGCCCCCGGGGATACGACAACTTCCCGACCTCCAGACCTTTCGACGCGAGCTAAAGACCTTCTTGTTTTATCGCGCAGGGCTGGCCTGACGTATTTTAAATGTGGGTTTTATTATGTAAACAATACATAATAAATTACATAATAACAATTAACAACATAATAACAATTAATAACATAATTGTTATTATATAACAATTATTTATTATTGTTTTTATTCGTTTCGGCCTAATTTGAATTAGATTTTTAAAATGTTTTTTTAAATTTTTTTGTAACTTTGTTTTTATTTGGCTGTACACCGCCCTGAGTCCTTCGGGAGAAGGGCGGTATATAAATTAAATAAGTAAATAAATAAATAAATTCAGATTCCGACAGGGGCAAGACACCTTCCTATGGAACAAGGGGCTAGTCTTATTAGGGTGAGCCAAGCTCCTCAGATACTCTTGTTCCATGCCATAAAGTTCATCAGAAGTCCTGACGTAAATATAAAGTTTTCTTCTTTGTTCAGGTCAGCCTCCGTACGACCTCGTCAAAACGTGTTATGGTTTCCACTTGAGCGGGGAAAAATGAGCAGGAAACACAAAGGCTGTAGGATGGACTGAAAAGTTAAAAAGAAAAAAAAGAAAAAACAAAAGGCAGAAGAATACAACAAGCTGCAGAACATTTCTGGCATGAAGTTTTATTAGCTTTCAGACATAATGAAGTGTGTAATAGGAAGAATGAGGAATTCATTACATTAGAACTTCCACATGAAGAAATTAATTTCAGACCAACTGGCTGCACAGGAGACTCGCATCAGCCCATCAAGGCAGGCGTCTTTTAAGATATCCCATAATAAATGAACAAAATGTGTACAAAATGCATTTTTTTAAAAAAAAAATGTATAGAAAAAGCTGTCTGCTCTGGAAAAGTTTTGTGCAAAACACACGCATCCAGCATCTACATATGAATACAGATATTAACCGATACCATTTTTTCCCCCTGCAAAGTTCCTGAACAATAGAGTTACAGAACAGAATAACAAGAGTTGGAAGGGACCTTGGAGGTCTTCTAGTCCAACTCCCTGTTTAGACAGGAAACTCTAAACCACTTCATACAAATGGGTTATCCAATCTCTACTTCAAAACTTCCGTGTTGGAGCATTCACAACTTCTGGAGGCAAGTTGTTCCATTGATTAATTGTTCTAAAATTTCTCCTTAGTTTTATGTTGCTTCTCTCCTTGATTATTTTCCACCCATTGCTTCTTGTCCTGCCTTCAGGTGCTTTGGAGTATAGCTTGACTCCCTCTTTTTTGTGGCAGCCCCTGAGATACTGGAACACTGCTATCATGTCTCCCCTAGTCCTTCTTTTCATTAAACTAGACATACCCAGTTCCAGCAACCGTTCTTCATATGTTTTAGCCTCCAGTCCCCTAATCATCTTGGTTGCTCTTCTCTGCACTCTTTCTAGAGTCTCAACATCTTTTCTACATCGTGGCAACCAAAACTGAATGCAGTATTCCAAGTGTGGCCTTACCAAAACATTATAAATTGGTATAAGTACTTCATGTGATCTTGATTCTATCCCTCTGTTTATGCAGCCTAGAACTGTGTTGGCTTTTTTGGCAGCTGCAGCACACTGCTGGTTCATATCTAAATGGTTGTCCACTAGGACTCCAAGATCCATCTCACAGTTACTATTATTGAGCAAGGTATCACATATACGGTACCTGTGCATTTTGTTTTTCTTGCCTAAATGTAGAACCTTACTTTTTTCATCATTGAATTTCATTTTGTTAGATAGCAAAGGGTTCAAGTCTGTCAAGATCCTTCTAAAACCACTTGCGATCCTTAACAGTAATCAGAAGTTAACACCAAAAATATGAAATATAAGTGAAAACATTGAATATTAATTAAATAAAGATTGAAGTCTAGATAACCAGGAAGGTAGAGACTGAGGACCGTCAAAGAAATACCTGTACTTTCAGCAGCAAGAAATTCACATCCACAGTTTGGCCACTGCAGAGCTTAGTAAACACATTAGGTACAAATTGTGACACTCAACCTATGAAAATGTAAAACATCTCTTCTATTAAATGAAATAAAATTAAAAAGCAGATGTCTTTGATCCTTCCAAGTGACAACTATTAATAAAAACTATATGCCAAGTTTGGAGGAATAACAGATAATGACTATAAAGAATGCCCCGAGTATGGAAAAGAGACAAACTGTTCTATATTTTCTTTGTGTTAATTGATTTTCTATGATTGATTATGCTTCAACCAAAGGCCATCACATTGCTTTAACCATATTTATCCTTCAAACTTTTCCCCTTTATGATAATCAGCCATTCTAACTGGCATTTTTTCTAGGTTTTTTTCCTTGATCATAGCTGAAAGTAGGAAAAGTGACAGTGTCTGGATTAGAACAATCACATTGGTGTAAAAACTGAACAGGGAGAGAGTCAATTAATAGCCTTGTTTGACATTTTATATCTCTATCTCTATATCTCTCTCTCTAGCTCTCTCTCTCTCTCTCTCTCTCTCTCTCTCTCTCTATCATTCTCTCTATTATTCTCTCTACATATGTATCATTTCTCATCTATCCATCTGTTATCTATCTATAATTATGTCTGTCTGTCTGTCTATCATCTATCTATCTATCTATCTATCTATCTATCTATCTATCTATCTATCTATCTATCTATCTATCTATCTATCTATCTATCATTCTCTCTAACATTCCCTCTACATATGTATCATCTCTCATCTATCCATCTGTTATCTATCTATAATTATATCTGTCTTTCTGTCTTTTTGTCTGTCTGTCTGTCTGTCTGTCTGTCTGTCTGTCTGTCTGTCTGTCTGTCTATCTATCTATCTATCTATCTATCTATCTATCTATCTATCTATCTATCTATCTTTCTCTCTAACATTCCCTCTACATATGTATCATCTCTCATCTATCCATCTGTTATCTATCTATAATTATATCTGTCTGTCTTTCTGTCTGTCTGTCTATCTATCTATCTATCTATCTATCTATCTATCTATCTATCTATCTATCTATCTATCTATCTATCTATCTATCATCTATCCATCAATAGAATAGGCATCACTGAATTTCTCTGCCAACCATTCCTTATCCCAACTGTAACATTAATAAATAATTTAATCAATAAATTGAAAACTTGGAGCAATCCAATATTTTTCTCATTATTAACTCTTCAGAGGGTGTATTTGAGCTTCTCCAACATTGCGCCGAGATGGACAAAATGACACTTGAACTGAAAGGACGGATGGATTCGGATTTTTATGTAATATGAGAGAAATGGTATAATTGGGTCGAAAATAGGAAAAAGGGGGAAATAACAGAGTAGAATTAGTAAGAATTAGTCATTCTAATTAGAATTAGTGATATAATTTAGTAAAATTATATAGAGTACAGGAGACTATATTCTAATGGGATGATATGTAAATGGTCACAGTCATGCACAAGAGTTGAATGAAAACTGTTTAATTGTTAAGATTCAATAAAACTTAATAAAATAAATAAATAAATTAGAAAACCATTTAAGCTATTGGTTCGTCTCCTGATGGAATCACAGCTTGTCCATTCGATGGAAAGAATCAGATACGACATAAAGAGCCGTGGTGGCACAGCGGTTAGAGGCAGTATTGCAAGCTAATTGCGCTGTCAGCAGTTCGATCCTGAGTGACTCAAGGTTGACTTAGCCTTCCAACCTTCCAAGGTCAGTAAAATGAGGACTCAGACTATTGGGGGCAATATGCTGATTCTGCAAAACTGCTTAGAGAATGCTATAAAGCACTATGAAGATGTATATAAGTCTAAGTGCTATTGCTAAAGCATTTTTATATTTAATTGATTTCTCCCCACCCCAAGTTGAATCAGTTTCAAAGTACTTGCTCAAGGCAGAAATTATTATTAATTTCTATTCAGTGCTCTGATTGTTTAACAAAGGACAACATGTCCAATAAACTAAGGAGGGATAATAAGAAGAGGCTTCCATCAATCTGGTTCAAATCCAATTATCGATTTGAATTGTTAAATCACTTCTATTTGAATTGCTGATTGGATTGCCCAGCTGACTTGAAGACATAGTTTGAAGGGCTGGTTAAGACCGAAATACACTGGAATTAAATCTTAAAAGTATAACCATTTATAAATTCCACTCTTTCTCTCAAATAATATATATAAAAGATAAAAGATGGAGACTGAAGAGAAAGAAATGGGAAGCCAGAGAGAAATTCTGTTGAAGGATTTTGTAAAATGAAAAACCCTCTTTTTGAATGAATCCACTGGTTTCCAAAATCAACTTGAAACATATAAAGTTGCATAAAACACACTAATCAATTTTAGTTACTTTAAGTCAAATGTAAGATGTACATTTGACATCGTGGTGGCTCAATGGCTAAGACACTAAGCTTGTCGATCGAAAGGTCGGCAGTTCAGTGGGTCGAGTCCCTAGTGGGTGAGCTCCCATTACTTGTCCCAGCTTCTGCCAACCTAGCAGTTCGAAAGCATGTAAAAAATGCAGGTAGAAAAATAGGGACCACCTTTGATGGGAAGGTTACAGTGTTCTATGCGTCTTTGGCATCGAGTCATGCCGGCCACATGACCACGGAGACATCTTCAGACAGTGCTGGCTCTTTGGCTTTGAAATGGAGATGAGCACTGCCCCCTAGAGTCGGGAACGACTAGCACATATGTGCGACGGGAACCTTTACCTTCACCTTTTAAGATGTACTTAAAATATGACAATAGGAGACAACAATACTGTGACTATCTGTTTTAAAATATTTTGTTTAAATTGCTTCATTAACAGGAAGCAATATGTATGTTTTTTTTTCCTTTAGAAAGCAAACCATTTGTATTTTAATGCTATGTATATTAATCTGTCGATCAACTCAATTTGGTTGGGAAAAATCTTGCTTCTGTGTCCTTTTAATATTGCTTTTAGTTATGTTCCTACTAAAGTGCTATGTCTAGAGGAGCACAGAAGGAGCTACTGAATATTCTTCCCTTTAATTCAAACCAGATCATTTATTAGATAATATTGAGCATTAGAATAGCCAGTCATATTCTGGATTGAATATAATTCTTAATCATAATAGTGGCCCTAGTGTTTACGGGCACACTGATCTTAGCCTATTTTGGAAAGAATAAATTAGTATCTAATGGTGTGTGTGTATGAAGGAGGGGTTGGCCAGATTTTTTTTAAAAGAAAAAATACTTGATCTGATCCAATGTAGCTATGATATTCAAAAGCACAAAGGGAAGGACAAGGAGGAGAAGGAGGAGGGGGAGGAAGAGGGAGGGAGAGGGAGAAAGAGAAGGAGGAGGGGGATAGGGAGAGGGAGTGGGAGGATTAGGAGGAGGAGGGGAGGAGAAGGAAAAGGAGAATGGAGGAGGAGAGGGAGGAAGAGAAGGAGGAGGGGGAGAGGGAGTGGGAGGATTAAGAGGACGAGGGGAGGAGAAGGAAAAGGAGAATGGAGGAGGAAGGGGAGGAAGAGGAGGAAGAGGAGGGGAGGAGAAGATGTACATAATTACATTATGTACATTATCAATCTTTATAATGTACATAATATAATTATGTACATTAAATACATAATACTATCCATATTGTAGTATGCCGATACCCAATACCTGACCACAATTCCTGAGAAGAATTTGATGTGTACAAAAGCCCCCATCAGCTAAAGAACTGGTAGTTGTGATTTCACACTGTTGCGTATCTAAATCAGGGGTGGGTTTCAAAACCCGTCGCTACCGCTTCACTTGTGGGCATGTGGGCATGTGTGCACTTATGTGTGCGCGCGACACTTATGTGCATGCACAGAAGCGTCTGGGCGGGTGGGTGGAGCCTTCTGTCACTGCCGCTACCAGTTCTCCTGATCCGGGGTGAACCGGTAGCAACCCACCACTGATCTAAATTATAAATTAACACATTTGGATTTCTTTACGTTTCTTTTCATGCTATACAATGGAACAATGGAGCTTCTTTTTCTAAATATCCGGTGGTTAGTACTGAATTAGATAGTGAGGTAGCCGAGCTTGACCTATTACCTATGTCCCAGAGCATAAACAGATTTGTTGGTTTCTGCACAACTCTTAGTAAATTCTTTTAAGAGTCACTGACTTTTGAAGGAGAAATGAGAACATCTTCAAATCTCGCTGTGTCTTGAGAGGGGAAAAAAAGAGAGTTTATCTTTGTTTCTCTGTATAGTAGGTCATTTTTTCTCTGAAATTCCATTAAATTATTATTAGCTCCACAAACATAAATGAGGAGCCTGGAAAAAAATGAAAAAGAAAGAAAGAAAAACAAGGATGTGTATGAAATATTGAACACTCGAAAATATCATTTCAGGAAGACCGAGTTGCAATATTTGTGACACAGTAAAATTTTATTGTCATTTCCCTTTAGAAAACAACTGCTTTTTATTTAAAAATGTTTTATTGTTTTTTCTACCAAATTGCCCAAGATTGGAACATGAATAGTGAATATCACCCTCAATAATTCAGTCCTTCAAATGCTAGTGTTGAATTGAACATAACTTTTTAGTTAGAAATTGTACTTTCTTTTTGATTGACAAAGCTATTTTAATTTTTATAAGTCAAATCCTTGCAAAATCAGATCCTGGAACATTTCTCCAATGTCAACTTTGTGAGAAAATATACTTTGCAGGATCGTTAAATTTGTTACTACCAGTTCTGTGGGCGTGGCTTGGTGGTGGTGGTGGGGGTAATGTGACTGGGTGGATGTGGCCAAGTTTTTTTTTTTTACTTTTAAAAGCATTTTTTCTACAACCTCTTCACCAAAGAGCTTGTAAAAATGCTTTTAAAAGGCCCCTCTGATGATCCCAGCTGAGTTGCCTGATCATCAGAGGGTTTTGTTTTTTTTTAAAGCATTTTTTTAGGTTGAAGAAATAATGCTTTTAAAAGTAAAAAACAAAAAAATCCTCTGATGCTTGCATGGCTTAGCTGGGCATGGGGGGAAGGGGGGCAGGGATTTTTGCTACTGGTTCTCCAAACCACCCGTCGCCATAGCTACCAGATCGGGCGATCCGGTCCAAACTGGGAGCATTTCACCCCTGCTACAGTATGTGAAACCCACCTCTGACTTGGGGGGTGGGAATCTAAGTACGATATTTACCTGAAAGGAAGACAACCCTGAATTTCAGTCAATTCCTCTCAAAGGAATAATACATTGAACAACAACTATAACCACGCTATTGTGACAAAAGTCCATATGTTCTGCTTCTGGAAACTAAGGTTTTCTAATTTCAGTCGTTCTCTGTAGATTTATAGGTATATGGCATATTTGTGGATGTCTGTGTCGAAAGTATGTTGTGTGAACCAAGAGCAGAGTGAAATAGTAAATTAATATTAATTTATTAATACTTGTATTAAAATAGCACCCTGGGATTTACACAGGGTGTTGTTGACTTACAACAGTATGCTTGGTGACCATTCAAAGTTACAACAACACTGAAAAAAGTAACTTATGTCCATTTTTTTTTCATTCTTATGACCATTGCAGAATTATTTATTGGCCAAGTGTGAATGGACACACAAGGAATTTGTCTTTGGTACATATGCTCTCAGTGTACATAAAAGAAAAAATACCTTCATCAAGAAGGGTTACTTACGGGACCGCCTGCTGCTACCGAATACCTCTCACCGACCCGTGCGCTCTCACAGAGAGGGACTCCTCAGGGTGCCGTCGGCGCGACAGTGTCGTCTGGCGACACCCAGGGGAAGGGCCTTCTCTGTGGGGGCTCCCGCCCTCTGGAACGAGCTCCCCCCAGGACTTCGTCAACTTCCGGACCTCCGAACCTTTCGCCGCGAGCTCAAAACGTACTTATTTATCTGCGCTGGACTGGGTTAGTTTTTTAAGTTATGGGTTTTTAATGGTGATTTTATAGTTTAGGGTTTTATATCGGTCGTCTGACCGTTTTTAGTTTTAAATTGGCCGGTTAAATATTTCATTTTAAATGTATTTTAAATTTATTGTGTACCTATGTGTTTTAATAAGGCTGTACACCGCCCTGAGTCCTTCGGGAGAAGGGCGGTCTAGAAATCTAATTAATAAATAAATAAATAAATAAATAAGAATCCTAAGGTACAATACTTAACGATAGTCATAGGCTACAAATAAGCAATCAGGAAACAATCAATATCAATTTAAATCGTAAGGATACAAGCAACAAAGTTACAGTCATATAGTCATAAGTGGAAAGAGACAGATAATGGGAACGATGAGAAGCTTAATAGTAGTGCAGATTTAGTAAATAATTTGACAGTGTTGAGGGAATTATTTTTTTACCAGAGTGATGGCGTTTGGGATTATTATTATTATTATTATTATTATTATTATTATTATTATTATTATTATTATTATTATTTTATTTACACAAAATGACAGTATATACAGCAAACAAGATAATTATGCTGGATTTCGTATCACACATCACTAGTCGAACACTTCCCAAGCGTTTAGGACTGCGTGATGTATCGGCGAATTATGCGAGCAGATCCCAGTAAGGTGGCCTTCTGCAACTGACCAATGGTGAACTTGTCAGCGCCAATTGCTTTTAAGTGCTTGCCTAGGTCTTTAGTCTTTATTATTATTATTATTATTATTATTATTATTATTATTATTATTATTATTATTATTATTATTATTATTATTATTATTATTATTATTATTATTTACACAAAATGACAGTATAGAATAGAATAGAATAGAATAGAATATTTTTATTTATAGACCGCCCTTCTCCCGAAGGACTCAGGGCGGTGTACAGCCAAGAATAAAATACAGAAAGAAAACAACAATACAAAACTAAAAACAACCCTTAAAAAACCTATTTGATATGGCTACTTATAGATAAAATATTACCCTCTAAAATTTACAAAAAATTTTAAACCCATAAAATCAATTTGATAATTTAAAATTTAAGCGAGTCCAGCAAGACGAAATACACAGCAAACGAGATAACTATGCTGGATTTCGTATCACAGATCACTAGTCGAACACTTCCCAAGTGTTTAGGACTGTGTGATGATGATAACGATGATGATGATGATTTTATTATTTATTTTATTTTGCACTGCAGCATTTACATAATTAGGAAATAAGCTGTATCTAAAATAGCATAAAGTGAAGAGAAACGAGACCACGTATGAATAGGACATACTATCCTCAGACAACTCTGACAAAAAAAAAAAGAAAAAGTAAAAGTTGGAACCATTGTTAAGTATTTTGAAATTTGCAGTAACTTAACAGTAATTGTCGCCATGTTCTACATCAAAGAACAATAATCAGCGCCGACAAGGGTACTTATGGGTACTTTATATAGTGCCAGATTTTTATTGCCAAAGGCCAACATTTATTCTCCGAGGTACCCTTTTTTTCCCCCCCAAGCCACTCTTTCTGAGAAAGTTTAATCTTTGTCTCTCGCGCTGTAAATTGATCCAAGGCATGTCTGTCTGGCAAGTGAACCGTACACAATTTGCTTTGAGGTTTTGTTTTTTTTCCAAAGCTGAGCCGCTGAACCACCGGTCTGGGGAAGGAGAAATGGAACCAAGGTCACGGCGAAAGGAGAACAAAAATGAGTCTGGAGCCGCAAGAGAGATTAGTGAATTGATTGGGACAGAGGGCCTCAAAAGGCAGCATCTTGATGGACTCTGTAAGAACAATTTACGCTTTGATGTGCCTTACCGTGCTGAAATTAAATATATACCCCTTGCCTGCTCATTTTCGTCAACCCTAAGAGCCACACATTCAATATCAGGTTATTATACAGTTGTATAGCTACTGTTTTCCACATGGACCACATACCGTATTTTTCGGAGTATAAGACGCACCTTAGTTTTTGGGGAAGAAAATAAGAAAAAAGCTGATTGGCAGGTGGATCGGCCTCCCAGAATACTCCCAATCAGCTGTTCCCATAGGTGAATTTTAGCAACAGGTTCCTTGGGTGTGAGCTCTGTGCCTTGCTTTTTTTTTTTTTTTTGCTTTTTTTTTTTGCCTCTGAAAGCCTAAGAAAAAAAGCCCCCCCGACAGAGCTTCAGAAAAAAAGCCTCAAGCTCTGTTGGGGGGCTTCCTTTCTGAAGCTGTGTTTGGGGGCTATTTTTCTGAAGCTCTGTTTGGGGGCTCCTTTTCTGAAGCTCTGTTTGGGGGCTTTTTTTCTGAAGCTCTGTTTGGAGGCTTCTTTTCTGAAGCTCTGTTTGGGGGCTTCTTTTCTGAAGCTCTGTTTGGGAGCTTTTTTTCTGAAGCTTCGTTTCTGATGCTTTTTTCAGCCTCTGAAACCTCGTTTGAGAAGCTGGGCATGGCTACATTCGGAGTATAAGACACACACAGATTTTCACTCTCTTTTTTGGGGGGAAAAGGTGTGTCTTATACTCCAAAAAATATGGTATCTACTGTAACTTTGAGAACCTATTTGGAAGACATAAGTGGAAGGGATACCTAAGAATTTCAGTATTTACATAACAGTGTTACCCTTCCAGCAAACAAATCCAGCTCAGGGTGTGTTGCTTTTATTTACGGTATATGTCCTAGAGTTGTAGAATTAGAAGGAGGAGGATGTCATCTAATTGTCCTCATTCTGTAGGCAAACCAGAGACAGATGGCCAGTCACTTCTTAAAAGCCTCCAGAGATGGAGAACCTAACAACCTTCAGGGATAAATTGTGTCTTTGTTTGTACAAAGATCTACTCCCAAAAAACATGGTGTTTTTTTTTTCCATGTAACGTTTGCAATTCAACATTTTTTTTTTCATTTGATAAAGGAATAAACATTATTTAAAAAAGGAAAAACACTAATTTTATTATGTAAATAAAAGTGATGGGAGTGGGTTGGGAAATAAAATGGCAGCATTTTAAAAAAGCAGGACGGATCCTGACAAGATGGAATCCCAGGTCAAGAATACACCAAAATTTACCCCTGTCGTATTAATTTTATGGTGTTTGCCTCTAGCCCTTTTGGATACAACATTTCATTCCGGGATATAACAGTAGTAATAATAATGATAATAAGAGGTATAATAATAATGTCCTTTCACATTTCACACATCTTCCTTGTGAGATCGTACCCCCAAAAATCATATAGCAATGTTAAGATATAGCAGTTAGCACTTAGACTTATATATCACTTCACAATGCTTTACAGCCATCTCTAAGTAATAATAATAATAATAATAATAATATTTTAATTTGTATACCGCCCTTCTCCCGAAGGACTCAGGGCGGTGAACAACCAAATAAAATACAAACACAGAGAGATACAATATTAGAAACAACCCTTAAAAAACTTATTCAATTTGTCGAAAAAATTTAAAATACAAATTACACCCATAAAATTACAGAAATTTAAAACCCAATTAAATTAAATTAAAATTTTAAAATCAAGCCAGTCCAGCCATACGAAATAAATAGGTTTTAAGTTCGCGGCGAAAGGTCCTAAGGTCAGGCAATTGTCGAAGTCCAAGGGGAAGCTCGTTCCACAGGGTAGGAGCCCCCACAGAGAAGGCCCTCCTCCTGGGGGCCGCCAGTCGACATTGTTTGGCTGACGGCACCCTAAGGAGTCCCTCTCTATGGGAACACACTGGTCGCTGGGAGATAGAAGATGGCAGTAGATGGTCCCGTAAGTAACCCGGTCCTAAGCCATGGAGTGCTTTGAAGGTGGTAACCAATACCTTGAAGCACACCCGGAAGACAACAGGTAGCCAGTGCAGTCTGCGCAGGATCGGTGTTACATGGGAGCTCCGACCCGCTCCCTCAATGTGGTTTAGAGAGTCAGCCTATTGCCCCCCAACAGTCTGGCTCCTCATTTTACCAACCTCGGAAGGATGGAAGGCTGAGTCAACCTTGAACTGGTCAGAATCGAACTCCTGGCAGTGGACAGAGTCAGCCAGCAATACTGCATTCTAACCACTGTGCCACTATGGAAGAAGGAAGGAAGGGAGGGAGGGAGGGAGGGAGGGAAGAAGGAAGGAAGGATTAGCAATAGCATTTAGACCTATATACTGCTTCACAGTGTTTTACAGCCTCTCTAGGCGGTTTACAGAGTCAGCATCTTGCCCTCAATAATCTGGGTCCTCATTTGCCAACCTGGGAAGCGTGGAAGGCTAAATCAAACTTGATCTGATAAGAATCGAACTGCTGGCAGCTGGCAGTTAGCAGAAGGAGCCTACAGTACTACATTCCAACCACTGTGTCACCACAGCTCTTATATGTCAGCATGACTTTGGTCAGTTTAGGTCAAGTTCAAACTAAATTCCTGTTTACTTCAGTACGTACTGTTTTATTGCATGCATTAAGAAAATGGATTTTATCTTCACCATCAAAATCACCATCTCCCTGGTTTAGATTCTAGCGCTAGCGGATCCTGGCAGCCTTCCATTTCAGGTATTAATGAAGCCCAGTGCTGTTTACTCTCTTAGCCAAGAAAATGTCAGCCATTAATGCTGCAACTTGCTGAAGCATACATCTATTTAGCTAAGTCAATCCTTGTAAAATCTTTATATCCTCTGATTACTTCTTTCTGTTTCATTCTTTGATGAAAGTCCTTGATCTGCTGTGAAGGAACCTTGGGGTGATTTCATTGTTTGATGAAACAAGGTGCCCTCAATCCAAGGATGAAGTAGCCAGAAGTGTCTCGTTCCTGCCATTTGGGTCAGGTAATTTGAAGGAATATATATTATAGTCAAGGTTATGGTTTTCCCAGTTGCAATGTATGGCTGTGAAAGTTGGACCATGAGAAAGGCTGAGCGCCCAGCAACCACACCAGAAGGGAAATGGTAGGGAGAGAACAGAAGAGAGAAGGAAGAAAGTAGGTAGGTAGGTAGGTAGGTAGGTAGGTAGGTAGTAGGGGGAGAAGAAGGAGGGGAAGAGGGTCAGAAAGGGTGGAAGTGAGAAGTGGGAAGGAGGAGAAGAAGTAGGAAAGTGAGGTGGAAGAAGGTGGAGAAAGTAAAAGAAGGTAGAGAACGGTAGAAAGGTTTAAGGAAGGGAGTGGCGACTGGGCAGGCCCAATTGCGTACAATTTATGGGGAGGAATAAATGTTGGATAATTGAATGTATTGTACACTGGTTAAATTGTTGGAAATATTATGGAAAATAAAAAAAAATTTGGGAAAAGAAAGGCTGAGCGCCCAAAGAATTGAGGCCTTTGAACTCTGGTGCTGGAGAAGACTCCTGCGAGTCCCTTGGACTGCAAGGCAATCAAACCGGTCAATCCTAGAGGAGATCAACCCTGACTGCTCTTTAGAAGGCCAGATCCTGAAGATGAAACTGAAATACTTTGGCCACCTGATGAGAAGGAAGGACTCACTTCTCCAGTGAGTCCTTCCTTCTCATTAGGTGGCCAAAGTATTTGAATATTAGGTGGCCCAGCATTGATTAAAATCAAGATCACGTGAAGTGTTAGTGCCACTTTATAATGCCTTGGTAAGGCCACACTTGGAATATTGCATCTAGTTTTGGTCTCCACAATGTAAAAAAGATGTTGAGACTCTAGAAAGAGTGCAGAGAAGAGCAACAAAGATGATTAGAGGACTGGAGGCTAAAACATATGAAGAACGGTTGCAGGAACTGGGTATGTCTAGTTTAATAAAAAGAAGGACTAGGGGAGACATGATAGCTGTGTTCCAATATCTCAGGGGTTGCCACAAAGAAGAGGGAGTCGGGCTATTCTCCAAAGCACCTGAGGGTAGAACAAGAAGCAATGGGTGGAAACTGATCAAAGAAAGAAGCAACTTAGAACTAAGGAGAAATTTCCTGACAGTTAGAACAATTAATAAGTGGAACGACTTGCCTGCAGAAGTTGTGAATGCTCCAACACTGGAAATTTTTAAGAAAATGTTGGATAACCATCTGACTGAGATGGTGTAGGGTTCCTGCCTGGGCAGGGGGTTGGACTAGAAGGCCTCCAAGGTCCCTTCCAACTCTGTTGTTATGTTATGTTATGTTAGTCTGGGAACGATTGAGGGCAAAAGAAGGAGATGGCAGAGAATGAGGTGGCTGGATGGAATCACTGAAGTAATCGGTGTGAGCTTAAATGGTCTCCGGGGGATGGTAGAGGACAGAAAGGCCTGGAGGAACGTTGTCCATGGGGTCACGATGGGTCGGACATGACTTCTCAACTAATAACAACATTTGAAGGAATGTCTTTTTTTCCAGTTACATCTTCCGAACAAACCAAAATGGGGACCCAAGATACGTTACAGGTCCCATCTTCTAAGAAGGACAGTCTAGTGGTAAATGTCAATCCTTCCATTCTCCATCATTCAGTCAGAATGGAAGAAGCTTCTTAGATGAGAAGCAAAATGTCCTCAAGCAAAAACGAAGAAAGTGCAGTTGCCTTTTGGAAAACAACAGCAACAACTTTAGACTTGTGGGACAAAGTCCCCAGTCCACATTCTTCCAGCATGTTCCATGAAAAATGCTCTCCAGCCTTGAGAGGGGGCTTAAGAAAGGCTCCAAAGCAGACTGAAGTAGTCAATACTTAAAAAGCGCGCTATGGTCTCATAGCTTTGGACATGGTGTTGGAGGAATCAAGCCAGGAGAGATGCTGTCCCTAGCACCTGTTGACCAAAATCCATGGTCATCCTGTCCTGGACAAGTTCAGTCTAGAAGAATGGTAGGGGCCAGAAAATATAGATAGATGATAGATAGATGATAGATAGATAGATAGATAGATAGATAGATAGATAGATAGATAGATAGATAGATAGATAGATAGGTGGGTGGGTAGCAGTGGTGAAATCTTCCATGGATTGCCACCAGTTCACAGCCCGTGCATGCACGGTGCACGCCAAACACACGCTACATGTGCACATGTGCGGGGCATGCCAAAAGCACGCTGCATGTGCATGCACAGTACACGCCAAATGAATCTCTGTTGATTTGAATACAGTTTAAGAACGGTACTTTTAAAGCTTCATCAAGGCAAAAGTCTTGGTTGAAATTCTAGATCTGGAAACCGGATCTGACTCAGTCTTTTTACTAAGTTTGGAGATCATACTTACGATGTACCCAGTTATTGAGCGTATACGTTTACTTTATATAAGAAGAATTAAAGGAAAGCTATACAAAATCAAGGAAAAACTCCTATTCTTCTTTACAAGTAAAAGGTATGAGACAGGCCAGAGGCTTATTTATTATTAATAATCAAATAAGTGGGCTGTGAGTATCTACCAGTGAAATACATACGAAAGGGGAAGTTCCATCAACCCAAGTCTAAAGGCTGAGCCATCCCACTTGCCATAAATGTTGACCTGATTCTATTCCCCCTCCAAATAAAGCTTTCTCACTTGACCTTATGACATAGCTATTCAAAAGAGAAAAAAAAGGACTTGCAATATTTCCTGATGCCACGGGTACAGAATAATGACATCTGGTAATATCATATTAGTAGAAAGCTCTTGTCCCAAAAGTACTTTTGTCAAGAGGCAACTGGATTTTCTTGTTGTTTTTTTCTTTGAAGAGGTTTCACTCATCACCCAAGAAGCTTCTTCAGCTCTGACTGGATGGTGGGGAATGGAAGGATTTATACTCCTTGCAGACAGCTGGTCATTTGCCTTCTTTTTGTTGGATCATTAAGGTCACCTGGAGAGCAAGACTGTTCCTTAGATCCTGCAGGTGAAACTCAAATACTTTGGCCACGTAATGAGAAGGAAGGACTCACAGGAGAAGAGCCTAATGCTAGGAAAGATGGAGGGCAAAAGAAGAAGGGGACGACAGAGAATGAGGTGGCTGGATGGAGTCACTGAAGCAGTCGGCGTGAGCTTAAATGGAATCCAGGGGATGGTAGAGGACAGGAAGGCCTTGAATAACATTATCCATGGGGTCACGATGGGTCTGAAACAACTTCACAACTAACAACAACAAGGTCACCTGGAGGTTTATCTGCGTCATCAGAGTCACCTGAGTGGTGCAAATTGGTGTGGAGCCTTCTTGGAACTGTTGAAAGGACTGTGTTGTAGATTGGGCATTGATGACGTCATATCCCTCCTCCTGTGTTTAGAGAGGGCTGATCAATTTTGTCATGGCCTCTTTGATTCCTTTTTCAAACCAGAGATCCCCTCTGTCCAAAATATGGACTTTGTTGTCTTTAAAAGAGTGGCCTGTGTTTTTTAAAGGCAGATAGATTGCCAAATCTAGTCCTGATGAGTTTGTTCTCCTATGTTGCGCCATGCGTCTATGAAGTGGTTGTTTTGTTTCCCCAATGAACAGATCCGCAGATGGCTCACTGCATTGTACTGCATATACATAACCATGGCCTGGATGACTGGAATCTCCATAGACAGAAAGCTCTTGTGTTGTGCTGTAGGGCAAACACTGAATGTGGGGTTCAGAGTTTCCTTGCATTTCATCTGAGATGATGATGATGATGCATTTCTTCTGGAAAGAAAGTTTTCTTTCCTGTCTCTTTAACTCTGGAACTATTTGACTGGAAGCTGTTATGAAACGGTGTCGGAGTGATTTATCCTCACCGGCAAACATTGCATAAAGGAAAATGTTTCTGCCGAAAACATTAATCGGGGGAAAGGGTCTTGGGAAATTCTCCCTGAACGTAGTAATTGGAATGTTAACAGCCTTTTACACAAGCAACCTTGTCATTAAGGAAATGAAACAAAATGAATGGTTGGCCTTTATGGAGAAGGGATTCTGCCAATCATCCCGCTGACTGCTGGTGTTAAGTGGACCAGTTGATCGGCCAGTCAAAGGTGAAGCTTTGACTAGTTCAACATCTTGCTGGCTCGCTAGGCCACTTAACCTCTTTCCGCCATCAAAACCAGTTGGCCGTTTCGCAGGTGGCGCTGGATGACAAGCCCTAAGAGGTCGCGCAAGGGCTGATGCGCTTCAGCGAGCAGAAGATTTGTCTACGGATTGTATTGCATCCCACCGAGCCGTTTCCATGGAAAATGTTAGCCCGCATGAATGAGCTTGCAGAGTCACCCTTTCTGAGAGCCAACCTGTGTGATGAAAGACTGTGTACCTGCATCAAAGTGGTTCTATTTGTTCTCGTTTTAATTATTGTAATCCTCTGTGGAAAGCTCGGGAAGTTACAGAGGGCATCTAGATTCTCAATTGTTCAAAGGCAAGAAAAACGGCATTTGAGTTAGGCTTAAATGATTTAAAGCACAGGCGATGCTTAAATGACTTAAAGGAACTGCTCCGATCAGAGTTTTCGTGGTCAGAAATGAATTCCCATTTTTGTTGAACTTGGATCTTGCTGTTGTTCTTCATTCTATTTCAGTAACATCAATTACCCTCATTTGACCGTCATTAGTTGCCACGGAAAACATTGCACAGACAACTCTGAGTTCAGTGTTTCACCTTCTCATGATCATGGATTGTAGTCATCCCATTTGAGAAAGGAGGAGGAGGAGGAGGAGGAGGAGGAGGAGGAGGAGGAGGAGGAGGAGGAGGAGGAGGAGGAGGAGGAGAAAAGGGAGGAGGAGGAGAGAGAGAGAATGAGAATAAGAATGGGGGGAGGAGGAGAAGAAGAGGAGGAGGAGGGGGAGGAGAGGGGGAGGGAGAGAATGAGAATAAGAATGAGAAGGAGGAGGAGGAGGAGGAGGAGGAGGAGGAGGAGGAGGAAGAGGAGGAAGAGAAGAAGAAGAAATAGAATAGAATAGAATAGAATAGAATAGAATAGAATAGAATAGAATAGAATAGAATAGAATAGAATAGAATTTATTGGCCAAGTGTGATTGGACACACAAGGAATTTGTTTTGGTGCATATGCTCTCAGTGTACATAAAAGAAAAATTAAAAAAAAATACCTTCATCAAGGTACAACATTTGCAACACAAATGATGGTCATAGGGTACAATTTAAGAGGAGGAGGAGGAGGAGGAGGAGGAGGAGGAGGAGGAGGAAGACTGGGAGGAGGGGGGAGGGATGGAGGGAATGAGAAGGAGAAGGAGAAGGAGAAGGAGAAGGAGAGCAAGTAATGAATGGATAAAAATTTCTTGGGATCCTTTGAAACTTCCACAGTTGCTTGGGGTTAGGCAGCATGCAAATTTAATAAGATAATACAGTCAAGTGCAAAACACAGCTTTATTTGGAAAGGCTTACACCCTGCTCGACGATATCTTTAACTTCTTTGGACAGCAACATCTGCCTATCCCAGGTCCTTGACAACAACTTGATAGATGGACAAAAAAATGCCAAATCCAATCTAAACATCTGGCTGACTGTGCACTCAACCTCAATAATAAAATTCACAGTTTCAAATTGCACAAAGGCCCCGATCTCTTGGTCTTCAACAAAGATGTCAAAAATTGGCTCTTTAGCCTTCTGTGAGGGGCAAAGAGATCCACACAGCTAGGGGGCTGGCTAGTCCCACGAGAACACCCTCCCCTTGTAATAACTAATATTGAATGCCTCTTTTAGGATTTTTAACCCTTTTGATGTTTGTCATTAGCCTATAATTTTAAAATGTGTAGCCTTATTTTCATTTTAAACTTAATTTGTATATGTTGTTTGATTTATCGATTATATTACTGGCTCAGAAGAGTTGCTTCCAGAAAGTTGTTGTTGTTGTTGTTAGTTGCGAAGTCGTATCTGACCCATGGACAACGTTCCTCCAGGCCTTCCCGTCCTCTATCATCCTCTGGAGTCCATTTAAGCTCACACTGACTGCTTCAGTGACTCCATCCAGCCACCTCGTTCTCTGTCGTCCCCTTCTTCTTTTGCCCTCCATCTTTCCCAGCATTCTCCAGGCTCTTCTCCAGGCTCTTCTCCAGGGATTTCTTCCTTCTCATTAGGTGGCCAAAGTATTTGAGTTTCATCTTCAGGATCTGGCCTTCTAAAGAGCAGTCAAGGTTGATCTCCTCTAGGACTGACTTGTTTGTTCACCTTGCAGTCCAAGGGACTCACAGGAGTCTTTTCCAGCACCAGAGTTCAAAGGCCTTAATTCTTTGGGGCTCAGCCTTTCCAGAAACTATTGCAGGCAAACATTGCAAATTGTTGGTTCAGTATCATACAGACAAAAAATAATACTAATAAGAGAATTCCATACATGGAATAATACATTTTGAGTATTGTTTAGAGCAGGGGTGTCAAACTCAAGGCCCATGGTCCGTGGGGTGCTTAAATCTTGCCCATATCAAAGGACTGGCCTGAGGAGCCTCTGCCAGCCAAAATGGGCCACAGGGGGGCCATGTGGCCCATTTTTGGCTAGCAGAGAGCTGCTGGAGACTGTAGGGGCCTCTCGGTGCCTCTGTGCTGCCTGTTTTGGTCGGAGGTTTTCTGCAGAATTGTCCATCCAGTGGTGAAATGCTCCCAGTTCGGACCAATTGTCCGATCTGGTAGCAATGGCGGAGGGTGTTTCAGAGAACCAGTAGCAAAAATCCCTGTCTCGCCCGCCGCCCATACCCAGCTGAGCTGCGCGATCATCAGAGTTTTTTTTTTTTACTTTTAAAAGCATTTATACCACTTTATAATACCACTTTACAATTAATAAAATTTATGATTAATAAAATAAAAGCATTAATACCACTTTGTAATGCCTTGGTAAGGCCACACTTGGAATATTGCATTCAGTTTTGGTCGCCACGATTTAAAAAAAAAAAGATGTTGAGACTCTAGAAAGAGTGCAGAGAAGAGCAACAAAGATGATTAGGGGACTGGAGGATAAAACATATGAAGAACGGTTGCAGGAACTGGGTATGCCTAGTTTAATGAAAAGAAGGACTAGGGGAGACATGATAGCAGTGTTCCAATATCTCAGGGGCTGCCACAAAGAAGAGGGAGTCGGGCTGTTCTCCAAAGCACCTGAGGGTAGAACAAGAAGCAATGGGTGGAAACTGATCAAGGAGAGAAACAACCTAGAACTAAGGAGAAATTTCCTGACAGTTAGAACAATTAACCAGTGGAACAACTTGCCTCCAGAAGTTGTGAATGCTCCAACACTGGAAATTTTTAAGAAAATGTTGGATAACCATTTGTCTGAAATGGTGTAGGGTTTCCTGCCTGGGCAGGGGGTTGGACTAGAAGACCTCCAAGGTCCCTTCCATTATTATTATTATTATTATTATTATTATTATTATTATTATTATTATTATTATTATTATTATTATTATTATTATTATTATTTCTTCGGCTGAAAAATTGCTTTTAAAAGTTAAAAAAAAAAGCTTCTGATGATCGCGCAGCTCAGCTGGGATCGTCAGAACCTTTTAAAAGCATTTTTTTACAACCTCCTCAGCTGAAGAGGTTGTAGAAATAATGCTTTTAAAAGTAAAAAGAAAAAAGTTGGCCACGCCCACTCAGGCACATTTCCCCCCACCAAGCCACGCCCACAGAACCGGTAGTAACAAATTTTACATTTCACCACTTTGTCCATCCCATCTACTCCACCGTCGCCCCCCTCTGAGGAGAACTAGAATGCTGATCCACCCCTTGAAGAAATCCAGTTTGACACCCCCCTGCTTTAGCAGATGAGAATGCACACTGGATTATCTTAAAATGTGTGGATTAGTGCAAGTTCCTTTTAAGTTGCTTGGAGTTGCATGGAGTGATTCATAGATGCTGAAAATAGATAGCTGGATGGATAGACAGACAGACAGATTGATCTGCAGTCTCTTACGTCTGCAACTTCATCTAGCAGATGTATATTTATGTCTGGACTTCTGCTAAAGTAACTAGGCCTTCCAGTAAATCCTTGAAAATCCTTTTAAAACAAATTGACCAGATGTTTTTCTTTGTTATTCGATGCTCTCTCAACCACCTTTTTTTTTTTTTTTTTGGACTGGGTTCCAATGAATAAATGTGAATTGGGATCGCGCTGACATGGACAGGTTCATCCACAACCTAAACTCACTAAGACGCAAGCAGGGTTTCAGGAAAGGTTCCATCTTGCATACGTGAACCTTTCTGATTTTGGTTTCAGTGGACACAACTGTTAGAATAGAATAGAATAGAATAGAATAGAATAGAATAGAATAGAATAGAATAGAATAGAATAGAATAGAATAGAATAGAATAGAATAGAATTTTATTGGCCAAGTGTGATTGGACACACAAGGAATTTGTCTTGGTGCATATGCTCTCAGTGTACATAAAAGAATAGATACCTTCATCAAGGTACAACATTTACAACACAATTGATGGTCAATATATCAATATAAATCATAAGGATTACCAGCAACAAGTTATAGTCATACAGTCATAAGTGGAAAGAGATTGGTAATGGGAACTATGAAACGATTAATAGTAGTGCAGATTCAGTAAATAGTCTGACAGTGTTGATGGAATTATTTGTTTAGCAGAGTGATGGCCTTCGGGAAAAAACTGTTCTTGTGTCTAGTTGTTCTGGTGTACAGTGCTCTATAGCGTCATTTTGAGGGTAGGGGTCGAAACAGTTTATGTCCAGGATGCGAGGGGTCTGTAAATATTTTCACAGCCCTCTTCTTGATTTGTGCAGTATACAGGTCCTCAATGGAAGGCAGGTTGGTAGCAATTATTTTTTCTGCAGTTCTAATTATCCTCTGAAGTCTGTGTTTTTCTTGTTGGGTTGCAGAACCGAACCAGACAGTTATAGAGGTGCAAATGACAGACTCAATAATTCCTCTGTAGAACTGGATCAGCAGCTCCTTGGGCAGTTTGAGCTTACTGAGTTGGCGCAAAAAGAACATTCTTTGTTGTCCTTTTTTAATGATGTTTTTGATGTTAGCTGTCCATTTGAGATCTTGCGATATGATAGAACCCAAAAATTTGAAGGTTTCTACTGTTGATACTGTGTTGTCAAGTATTGTGAGAGGTGGAAGTATGGAAGAGTTTCTCCTAAAGTCTACCACCATTTCTACGTTTTTGAGGGTGTTCAGTTCCAGATTGTTTTGGTTGCACCACAAGGCTAGTCGTTCGACCTCTCGTCTATATGCGGATTCGTCATTGTCTCAAATGAGACCAATCACTGTTGTGTCATCTGCGAACCTCAGTAGCTTAACAGATGGATCATTGGAGATGCAGTCATTGGTATACAGAGAGAAGAGAAGTGTTACGTATGGTTAGGTAACATCTTGGGCAGAGTTTAGGGGATGCCAGTTTTTCTGTGTTTTTCTGCTTGCTGTGGTCGGTACGCCTTGTGATGGGGAGGTCATGCCAGGAGAGGGTCACTGGGAAGTGAAGTGCTGGTTGGGAGGAGATGTGTGGATTGGTTGAGGGTTGCTGTTTGGCTGTGTAATTGATTTTAATTCTGAGGGGTTCGTAGGCACAGGTGGTATTCAGCTGGTTCGGGCAAACTGGTAGTGGCGCTTTGCGGTCTGTCAGCAGCCTACGGAGCTGGCAATGGAGTCGAACAGCGATGAGGCTGAGGTGAGGCCAGGGCCATCGGGAAGTGAGGTGTGGACTCCAGAGCCTCCAGAGACTGATAGTAATGAGGCAGAGGAACAGGAGGAGCCTGTTCCTAATGCATACATGAGAAGAGCTGCCAGAAGGCAAGAGCAGCTCAAGCAGAGAGGACAACTCAGGAGTAGGGCCAAGAGATGATTGGCCCCTCCCATAAGGCTTAAAAACAGATCAGCACCAGTGTTTCAGCTTGCCGGAAAACAACGTTGTAGCTGCATCCTCTGCTTCGTGTATGTCTTTGTTTTTGTGGCTTCTGGACATTTGCCAGGAAGGGCCTTTGGCAGTTTGCCTAATTGGACTAAGGTTTGTGAGACAACTGAGGAATTTGTGTTGGGAAGCATTTGTTTTACTTTGAGTTGAATGACACTGGGAATGAAGTAATTTCCAGCTGCTCAAATAAAGTTTGTTTTTCCATGAACTAAGTCTATTGCTGCCTACTTGGGCCTGGGTCACAACAGGTGCCCAGATGTAATGCCATCCTATTTAGCTACGATTTGGAGGCTGGGCACATGCGCAGAAGGTGCACAGGTGAGCAAAGCGCATGCACCGAAGGCCGGGTGCATCGCACGGAAGGCGCACACACACATAGCGTCATGGCGAACCATACGGCGAACCGGTGGCAAAAATATGTGAAACCCACCGCTGTTCGTAGGCTGGTTGTAGGTCGATGTGTCTGTTGATGGAATTACTTGTGGAGTGTGGTTGCTTGTGGTTTTGATAAAATCATGTGTATGGCAGGTGGTAGCTTGACAGATAATTCTTGTATTGCTCCAGTCAAATTGGTGTGGTTCAGTCTCAGTGTGCATAGAGATTAGGGATTTGGGGTGGTTTGCCTCATTGCCTACCTCATCACAAGGCCCTCACTTGACACACCCACACCTGACACATCATAATACCTACTGACCCCACAAACCTTTTACAAGCAGAAAAACACAGATGCAATCATCCCCTAAACTCTGCTGAAGATGTTGCAAAGCCTGATAACGAAACGTTCAGAAAGCAACCCATGAGCTCAGAGAACCTTCATCCTACACCTGAGCTACAGATATTCACCAGACTCTAGAAAGAGTGCAGAGAAGAGCAACAAAGATGATTAGGTGACTAGAGGCTAAAACATACGAAGAATGGTTGCAGGAATTTGGTATGTCTAGTTTAATGAAAAGAAGGACTAGAGGAGACATGATAGCAGTGTTCCAATATCTCAGGAGTTGCCACAAAGAAGAGGGAGTCAAGCTATTCTCCAAAGCACCTGAGGGTAGAACAAGAAGCAATGGGTGGAAACTAATCAAGGAGAGAAGCAACTTAGAACTAAGGAGAAATTTCCTGACAGTTAGAACAATTAATCAGTGGAACAACTTGCCTGCAGAAGTTGTGAATGCTCCAACACTGGAAATTTTTAAGAAAATATATTGGATAACCATTTGTCTGAAGTGGTGTAGGGTTTCCTGCCTGGGCAGGGAGTTGGACTAGAAGGCCTCCAAGGTCCCTTTCAACTCTGTTGTTGTTGTTGTTGTTGTTGTTGTTGTTGTTATTATTATTATTATTATTATTATTATTATTATTATTATTGCCATTGCATATATATATCCAGAGTATAAGACGCAGCTTAGTTTTGGGGGAGGAAAATAGGGGGGGAAAATCTGCCTATCAGGTATTCATCTGGCTAGCGTCCTTAGTCTGGTCAGCTTCAGCACATTGCTGTTTTTTATCCCCCTGCTTGGGGATAAAAAACAGCTTCTGAAGCACAACTGATCCTTGGAGAGAGAAGCAATGAGAAAAACAGGCAAACCACGGAGATCGCTGCACTCGCTAGCGCCTCGTTAGGGCTGGGAAAAAACTTCACAGCTGACAGTCGGAGGGAGCAGGCAAAGCACGGAAGATCGCTTCACTGGAAAAAAGCTTCTAAAGCACAGTCAACAGTCGGAGGGAGCAGGGAAAGCACGGAGATTGCGTCATTCACTAGCGCCTTGTTAGGGCTGGAAAAAAGCTTTGAAAAGGCTACATTCGGAGTATAAGACGCACCCAAATTTTCAGCCTCTTTTAGAAGATAAAATAGTGTGTCTTATACTCCAAAAAATACAGTGTGTATGTGTGTGTGTGTGTGTATGTGTATGTCTGTGTCTGTGTGTCTGTGTGTGTCTCTATTCTTTGTGTCTGTTTCTGTACATATGTATACACCCATACCCACACACCAGAAGTAGTATTCAGCTGGTTCTGACTGGTTCGCCCGAACCGGTAGCAGAAATTGCCACTCGCCCTGGCTCTATGCTATCCTATTTAGGCATGTTTTTTGAGGTCGGGTACATGCATGGAAGATGTGCGTGCCAGCAAAGCACACATGTGCTCTCACATTTGCGAACCGGTAGGAAAAGTAAGTGAACACCACACTTGCTACACACACATATATGTGTATATGTATATGAATAGCATATTAGCCTCAAATTGTCTGTATTGTTCATAATGAGAAAGTTTTATTCTTTGAGGGCCTTGAGATGTAATATTATTAGTTAATGGGAGGGATTCTTTGGAAATAGCAATTGAGTAGAAAAGGAACCTTGTAGCCAAGGTAGAAAAGAACAACTTCAACAAAATAACATTTCCTAAAACATAATTTAGAGTCATTTATTATAGTTAGAGGGTGGGTGCCTGGGATAAATCAGAGTAAACCAGACACAGTTTATTCGCAGGAGTCTATTTCAGAATAAAATTCAGATAAACAGAGAGACAGACAGAGAATAGACTACTTTTCCCCCCAAGCTTTATTATTATTATGATGATGGTTTGTTGCACATCAGCCACATGTTCAGGCTGGATTTGGCTTGCGTGTATGTGTGTGTGTGTGTGTGTGTGTGTGTGTGTGTGTGTGTGTATGTGTATGTGTGTGTGTACTTATTGAGCCCTTCCCAAGGACCTGGAATAAGCAGTTGTGGATGTTTGATGTTGTTACAGATATCATCGTAGGATGTAAGCTGTTCTGAGAAACGCTGCCTTTCGTGATTGACTGATGGTGAATTTGTCAATGCCGATGGTATTCAAGTTTTTTTGGGATCACACCCAAGGCATCTATTCCTATTGGTCCTATCTTTGCTTACATATGATTATTATCTGACATGTTTTAGTCTGGGTTGGATGCTCAAGAGAGAGTATCCAACATTGCAGCAATGAAATAAAATCATATTTTTAGTATTATTGATTAAAACTCTTTGGGGAGAGGTGGCAAGCTGAGCGACCTATAGATTCTTTCCCAAAGCAATATTTAATAAAAATTTGAAAATAAGAGTTATAGAGCTTGTTTGATCTCTTCTCTATGCAGGAAGCTTTTTCATTTTCCTTTTAATCTATTGAAGATTCAGCCTAAAGATTTCAATTAAATATATACTTCATGCATTTACATTCCTTATCTTTTATCATTCCCCACTTTTTCTCAATATGTGTGTTCCTTCAGCTCACGGTTGACTCTGGACTGATTCCCTGCAGTTTTCTTGTTTGTCTGTTGTTTTTGTTGTTATTTTCTAGAAGAGATTTAACCAGGGGTGAAATCTAAACATTTTCCCTACCTGTTCTGTGGGCGTGGTTTAATTGGTGGGCGTGGCTTTGTGGTCAGATGACTGGGTGGGCGTGGCCAATAACAATAAATAATAAAAATAATTAACAAAGTATAAAAAACAATGAGATACCAAAAACCAACTTTCACACTTTACACACACACAACACAACACAACACAACACAACTGACTCACACACAATGTAAAAGCAGCTGCACTTTACACTGCCACAAAAAGCTCAAAAACCAACTTTCACACTTTACACACACACAACTGACACACAGACACACACACACAAAATGCCACATACAGCTTTCTGAGATTTTGTGTGTTTGTGTAGTTAGAGTGAAACACTACAGAAACACACCAAATATCAGAAAGCTGCACAAATATTTTATTTTATTTTATTATTTTATTTTATTTTATTGTGGACTTCAAATCCCAGAGTTCCTCAGCCAGCAAAGCCAGCCAGTTGATCACCGAGGAAATAGATTAGCTAAACGATTGATTCTGTCTGGCTGAAAGTGAAACTGCTTTCGGGCTGGAAAAAGAGCCATGTGTTCATCAGTAATCAGGTAAGTGCCTTAGAATCTCTACTCTTATTTGAAGAAAACATGTTTTCTATAAGTAAAAGTACAAGTAAGGTTCTGCTGATGAGGACCTCAGGTGAGATCGCCAGAGGATACTTTTTTTTTTTTTTAAAGTTTAAAGTCTCTGCCGATCTCAGCTGAGGGGCGGGATCCTCAAAGGCTTTTTTTTACTTTTAAAGGCATGTTTCGGCTGAAGCAAAACCGGCTTTTAAAAGTAAAAAAAAAAACCCTCTGCAGATGGTGCAGCTCAGCAGAGGCAGGGGGGGCAGGGCCAGGGATTTTTGCTACCGGTCTTCCGAACCAGCAGCCGCCATCGCTACCGGATCGCGCAAGCCGGTCCGATCCGGGAGCATTTCACACCTGGATTTAACCCATAACCGCAACAGTTTTCCAAAATGTTTGGAACACCCCTATTTTTAGAAATGGACCAGTCTCATTGCGAATAGCTTTTCCTTACAATAAAAGTGTACGCGCTTATGGAAATTATTTGGTGCTTTCTGTAGTGGCGTTTGAATTTGAATTGTGATCATTTTGACCGCAGATCTTTGTATATAGTTTTTTAATGTGGCTACGTTTTCTGCCAAAAAGTGCGATTTGGTGACTCAAACTTTGAAGAAACTGTTCTAACATGGTATGAAGAAGCAGAGAGTGATCTGAGAGAAGTGGAAACAGATTGCAACAAAAATTTTGTAATGGACGATGAAGAACCCACCATCGATTCTGACATCAGCGATGATGAAGCTCCCGATGAAATTGATGACCAGGTACAATCTACATGGTGCAATAATTTATATGGCAAGAACAAATTCAAATGGTCTTCTGCACCTTTTGGAAGCAATAGATCCAGAACTGCTAGTCCCAATATTGTAGTGCATTTACCTAGACTACGGCCAGCAGCTAGAGCGGTCATTATGACCTCTTATGTCTGTAATAGTGTAGCCGAAATAGTACATCTGTGGTTAAGGGTTAAACATTGTAGATTTCCTAAGGTGAGACTGGCCCAAAGTCACCCAGCTGGTTTTCTATCTAAGGCTGAACTAGAACTCACAGACTCCCGGTGTCTATCCTGGTGTCTTCACATTTAACAGATTGTTTAACAGATTAACAGAGTTGGAAGGGACCTTGTAGGTCATCTAGTCCAACCCACCCACCCAAGCGGGAGACCCTACAACATTTCTGACAGATGGCAGCCCAGTCTCTTCTTGAAAGCTTTCAGTGATGAAGCTCCCGCAACTTCTGAAGGCAACTTCTGTTCCATTGGTTGATTGTTCTCACTGTCAGAAAATTTCTCATTATTTCTAGGTTGAATCTCCCCTTGATCAGTTCCCACCCACTATTCCTTTGTCTGACCTTCGGGTACCTTGGAAAATAGCTTGACCCCTTCCTCAATAGCTTGACCCCTTCCCCTGCCTGCTGTGGCAGCCCCTCAATTTATATCAAAGCAGTTCTTTTTTGTCACATTAAGACCTGCAATTGGATGGCAAGTTTTGGGAAAACTTTGGGAATCAGACACTGGCTTTCTAAGAAGGCACAGGGATGTTTCTTCTAACTTCTGAGACTAGGGGAAACTACCACTTCCCTGATATTCAGAATCAATGTCCCGTCTAACCAAGTCTGATCCAACTTAGCACTGAAGGGCAAACTTAGCTTAGGGCTTCTACTTCTCGAGATTCTCAGAAACGTTCTCTCCCCACATCTGGATCATTCTAATATTCCATCCCTTGACATATTGTAGATACTTGTCAGATGGAACAATGGGAATATGTGTGGTTGAAATGAGTAAAATGAATACCACATTATCACCTTAAAGAGAACGTTTTATAAAATGATGTGGGACTGAAATATGACACAAGAAAAAATGTCTTGTTGTTAGTTGCGAAGTCATGTCCGGCTCACTGTGAGCCCATGGACAACATTCCTCCAGGCCTTCTTGTCCTCTACCATCCTCTGGAGTCCATTTAAGCTCACGCCTACTACTTCAGTGACTCCATCCAGCCACCTCGTTCTCTGTTATCCCCTTCTTCTTTTGCCCTCAATCTTTCCCAGCATTAGGCTCTTCTCCAGTGAGTCCTTCCTTCTCATTAGGTGGCCAGAGTATTTCACTTTCCTCTTTAGGATCTGGCCTTCTAAAGAGCAGTCAGGGTTGATCTCCTCTAGGACTGACTGGTTTGATCGCCTTGCAATCCAAGGGACTCACAGGCGTCTTCTCCAGCACCATTTCAAAGGCCTCCTGTCAGCTTTGGAAGCCATATTAGACCGGACGCTTCCATGCTGCCACCTTCTCATGTGTGGGAAAGTAGGAGGCGGGATTTAGTAGAGGGGTTGTCTTTAGACATAATAGCATTCTTCCTGTTGGTCAAGGTCAGGCTGATCCTGCATCTGAAGAAGGAGTGGTCGGAGTGCCGTCTCGAGATGGGATGGATAGTGATCGGAACATGTGATTGACTGAGGAGTGGAGGGATGGTTTTGGGGAGTTTGATTTACTGAAAGAAAACCTGGACCTCTCAGATTCAGGTTTTCCCAGATGTTTAACTATTCTAGTAAATAGAAGTTTGAAAAATGCTTGCTTCAAAGTTTTTACTTGGAGTTGGGTTTTTTTCTGGACAGCTGACATCTCAATTCTTTGGCCTTCAACCTTTCTTATGGTCCAACTTTCATATTCATACAGTGCAGCTGGGAAAACCACAGCCTTGACTATACACACTTTTGTTGGCAGGGTGATGTCTCTGCTTTTTAGCACACTGTCTAAGTTTGCCATAGCTTTCCTCCCCAGGAGCAAAAAATGTCTCGAATGTAAAAAATATACTTAAAATTTAGGTTCAATCAGTCAATCAAGCAAGCAAGCAATTTTTTATTAAGGTCATGGACCAGACCAATTTAAATTGAAACTGTGTGAATGACCAGAAGGGTCATATTATCATATTTGGTGAAAAATCTAAGAAAATCTTAGAAAATCTAAGGTTCAAATACATGCAGAGGTTCAGAAAAAGTTAAGAATTAACATTAAATTGAAATCAGAGTTGTTGTTTTTCTTAGAACGAATAGATTTTAAGCAGTTGGAAAAATAAAAGTCATGGAACATTGTTTTGTGTGCTTTTTCATTGCAGTGATATTACTGGGTGCCCAAAGAACAGTTTGGCAATCAATTAGATAGAGGAAGGGTTGGTGATGATGCCAAAAAAAAAGGCTGAAATAGCTAGACTGACTTTGATTAAAGGCAATACCTGCATTTATTGGCAATTGGAGTTGCATGAAGAAGAATGATCTTGTCATTTATAGTTCTCATGATTGAATAGCATAGATTAGGGAAACAAGAGCGCCTTCGTGTAAGTTTAGAGAAAAAGGCAAAGGCATAATTGTACTGCTATGAAAAAGATTAGAAGTTACTTCTTTATATTTTTTTCCCCTTTTCCCCTCTATTTTTCTGCTTTGCTCTTTTTTGCAATTGAAGTTTTTCTTTCATTTCTCATTTTCTCTTTCCTTTTGCTCTATGTTAGATTGGCTTAGTCTTATTCCTATTTTTTAAAAAGAGATATCTGTATCTATCTGTACCTAGCATCTATCTATTATCTGTCTGTCTGTCTGTCTGTCTGTCTGTCTGTCTGTCTGTCTGTCTGTCTGTCTGTCTATCTATCTATCTATCTATCTATCTATCTATCTTTGTCTGCTTCTGTCTATTTCTGTCTCTGTCTCTCTCTCTGTCTCTCTGTCTCTCTCATCTATCTATATGCTTCTCTCTCTCTCTCATCTATCTATCTATCTATCTATCTATCTATCTATCTATCTATCTATCTATCTATCTATCTATCTATCTATCTCTGCTTCTGTCTCTGTCTCTCTCTCTCTCTCTCTGTTTCTCTCTCTCTCTCTCTCTCTCTCTCTCTCTCTCATCTATTTATATGCCTCTCTCTCTCTCTCTCTCTCTCTCTCTGTCTTATCTATAGCTATATATCCACATCTACATCTATCTATATCATCTATATCTGCGTACACACCAGATACACACAAAAACACACATACATATTACACAGGCTCACACACACAGAGAGAGAGAGGCTTGAAGGGAGCTTATGCTCTTGATAAATGAATTGTGAGACATGAATTTTTGCTATTGCTGGTAACCTAGCAAAATAATCATAATCAGAGGTGTGTTTTTTCCCCCCACCTCTCCAAAAGCTGTAACAAATTTCCACCTGCTTGCCTATATTTCTTCTTAAGATCCAGTTAGGGGGTGTCAGCAAACATTTGTAGTGATGCCGCTTGGTATTGTTCATGATTTACGCAGCTGCCTTTTGTTAACTTGTGAAGAAAATAATGAGGCCTTTGAGAATTAAGGCAAGGTGAGTCAGTGGCCTGATTCATGGGATAATAATTCTATTGCTCTGACGACCTAGTTTACTCTTGCTTGTTTCAAAAAATTTGTGCTTTTCCCAAAACAACAGCAAAATTAAAAAATCAAATCAAATCCTACCTAACTCAAAGCTAGACCTGTTTTTTTTTTTTTCCCCAGTTAGGCATAGCGGTTAGTAAATAGTTATCACTAACTTATTACTTTTCTACATATTGTTGGAAGAAATATCCATCTGGGGTCAGTTCCAAGTGCGGAGAACGACACTGGACACATGGAGGCTAATTGGGAAGATGGTTTAATGGTGAGGCAGAATCACCGAGCATGTGTGATTCTGGGTGGCTGACGACATGGAGTTGAGAGTGAAGGTTATTTATACCCTCTCTTGGGCCTTGCCACTGAGCTTCCTGTTCCTGCATTTCTAAAATAGCAATAGCAATAGCACTTAGACTTATATACTGCTTCATAATGCTTTCACAGCCCTCTCTAAGCAGTTTACAGAGTCAGTCTCTTGCCCCCAACAATCTGGGTCCACATTTTACCTGCCTTGGAAGGATGGAAGGCTGAGTCAACCTTGAGCCGGCTGGCCCTTTGGTTTCTACTTGGGACAGAGAGCTGAGGCTCTGAGTTTCTGTCTTTAGAAACCTGTTTCTCCATTAGGGAAATATAATATTCTGCTTTTTTAATATTTTTCCTAAAATATTTCATTCTTCTGGGAGGGGGATGGCTTCCCACAATATACTCTAGTAATGTAGGGCTGTGAGCATTGTACCATAAGCAGTGGTGGGATTCAGCCAGTTCGCACCACTTCAGGAGAACCAGTTGTTAACTTTCTGAGCAGTTTGGTGATCTGATTATTGGAAGAAATCATTAGGGTAGAGAACCGGTTGTTAAATTACTTGGATCCCATCATTGACCATAAGGAACACTGAGTGGTTAAGAATTGAGGCTTTCAAATTGGAAGAGACTCTTGGGAGGCCCTTGGATTGCAAGGAGATCAAAGCAGTCCATCCTAAAGGAAATCAATTCTGATTGGAAGGACAGAGACTGAAGCTGAAGCTCAAATACTTTGACCATCAAATGAGAAGACCCTGATGTTGGGGAAGATGGAAGGCAAAAGGAGAAAGGGGCAGCAGATGGCGAGATGGTTAGAGACAGAGGTGGGTTTCAGCAGGTTCTGATCAGTTCTGGAGAACCGATAGTGGAAATTTTGAGTAGTTCAGAGAGCCGGTAGTAAAAATTCTGACTGGCCCCATCCCCATCTATTCTCTGCCTCCCAAAACCCAGCTGATTGGGAGGAAATGGGGATTTTGCAGTAACCTTTCCCTGAATTGGGGTGGAAATGGAGATTTTATAGTATCATTCCCCTGCCACGCCCACAAGCCACGCTCACCAAGCCATACACACCCACAGAACCAGTAATAAAAAAATTTGAAACCCATACTGGTTAGAGAGTGTCATTAATTCAATGAACATGAATTTAGACAAAGTCCAAGAGATAGTGGAGGAGGAGGGAGGGGGCTGGCATGCTATGGTCCACTCTACAGAGTCACAAAGAGTCAGATATAATTTAGCGACTGAACAATGACAGATGCTCACTGTAGATGAACTAGATCAACTTGGATTGAGATCCTTTCTAACCCTAGAAAGGTCTTTTCTGGAAGATTTATAGCCTGATGAGGAGAGAAGTGTCACCTAGTAGTTATTGCACATTGAATTGAACATATTATGGTTTGGTTCTGCAACCCAACAAGACAGACACAGACTTCAGAGGATAATTAGAACTGCAGAAAAAACAATGGCTACCAACCTGCCTTCCATTAAGGACCTGTATACTGCACAAATCAAAAAGAGGGCTGTGAAAATACTTACAGACCCCTTGCATCCTGGACATAACCTGTTTGAACTCCTACCCTCAAAACGCCGCTATACAGCACTGCACACCAGAACAACCAGACACAAGAACAGTTTTTCCCCAAACACCATCACTCTGCTAAACAAATAATTCCCTTAACACTGTCAAACTATTTACTAAATCTGCACTACTATTAATCTCATTGTTCCCATCACCCATCTCCTCCCACTTATGACTGTATGACTGTAACCTTGTTGCTGGTATCCTTACGATTTATATTGATATTGTTTCCTGATTGCTTATTTGTACCCTACGACTATCATTAAGTGTTGTACCTTAGAATTCTTGATGAACATATCTTTTCTTTTAGGTACATGGAGAGGATATGCACCAAGACAAATTCCTTGGGTGTCCAATCACACTTGGCCAATAAAGAATTCCATTCTATTCTATACTATCATAAAGAGCTACTGCAAAGATCTGTAGCCTAAGCAGCAGTGTTTTAAACTCACAGTGAATTCAGAAGCATTGCTAAGGATACCAGTGATCTGATTATGATAATCAAGATGACATTACCATACTACGAAAGAGACTCAATTGTATCCTTCTTCCTGGAAGGAGCCCAAATCTTCCATTAAAACAGCCTTATATAATATGCATCAATAAAACCAATTTTTATAATGCTGTAACCCGTGGGAGTAAAGCAATTTTAAATAGAGTTTGATTATAAGGCAAGCTGATCCTGGGGGCAAATATTACCCTGAAAAGATAACACACGAAGGATGAGCCAGTTACACCGCCTTTGAAGAATTCCCTAATTGGAAGCCCTGAAAAGACACTAAAAGGTAAAGTTAATGCCATCCATGCTCAACCCAAAACCGATTTTGATTTTTTTGCTCTACCCCAAAACACTCTTGAGGATGCAGTGTGTTTGTCTAGTGAAAAGGAGAAGGGATGACATGATAGCTGTGTTCCAATATTTGAGGGACTCCTACAAAGATGAGCGGGTCGAACTATTTTCGAAGGAACAGACTGGAAGGAGGAGTAGAGGGAAGAAGGAGAAGAGAGGAAGGAGAGAGAGGAATAGAAGGAAGGGAAAAGGAGAGGAAGAAAGGGAGGGGAAATAAGAGTAGGAGAGAAGCAAGGGTGAAATGCTCCCGGTTCAGACCGGACCGGGTGATCCGGTAGCGATGGGGGTGGGTAGTTCGGAGAACCGGTAGCAAAAATCCCTGCCCCCCCTGCCCACCCAATTGCCCAGTCCTCACTTGCCTACTTGGCAGCTTGCTACTTCTTTCGGGCTCGCTCACTATTCCTGCCTTGCTTCAGCTGCTGCAATCAATTGCATCAGCTAGCAACTCAATCTGCCTGCCTGCAATCCATCTCATCGGTGAGCAACTCAATCTGCCTGCCTTGTCCCTTCAATTGGGTAAGTAACAGGGAGGGGAGCTTTAAAAAAATAGTTAATTGGGGTTTTTTTAGGAGTGTTTTTTTTTTAGGCATAGCAATTTAAAGTTAAGGAAGTTTTAAGTTTAGCTGCTTTTATCTAAAAATATAAATAAAATAAAATAAAATAATAAAATAAAATATTTGTGCAGCTTTCTGAGATTTGGTGTGTTTCTGCAGTGTTTCATTCTAACTACACAAACACGCAAAATCTCACAAAGCTGTATGTGGCATTTTGTGTGTGTATGAGTCACTTGTGTTGTGTTGTGGGTGTGTAAAGTGTGAGAGTTGGTTTTTGAGCTTTTTGTGGCTGTGTCAGGTTCCTGCTTGTTGCAGGGGCCATTTTGGGTGAAGTGGAGTTGCTTTTACATTGTGTGTAAGTCAGTTGTGTTGTGTTGTGTGTGTGTAAAGTGTGAAACTTGTTTTTTGGTACCTCTTATTGTTTTGTGTACTTTGTTTATTATTTTATTATTTATTGTTATTGGCCATACTCACCCAGTCACATGACCATTGAGCCACACCCACAAATTAAGCCACACCCATAAAACTGGTAGGGAATTTTTTTAGATTTCACCCCTGGAGAGAAGGTTAGAAAGGGAGGAAGGAATGGAGGAGGGGAGAAAGGAAGCAGAAGTAGAGAAGAAGTAGGAGAGGAGGAAAGAGGAAAGTAGAAAAGGATAGAAGAAGGGAGGGAAGAGAAAGAGAGGAGAGGAGAAGAATTGTTGTAAAACAAGTGAGATGAAATGGTAGGCAACCACGAGAATGTTCAAATTAATTAGGATGAAGAACGAATTAATATGAAAGTTAAAAGGGAATATATATGATTAACAATGGATAAGATAAGATAACTAATTGAAATAATGTTAAGAAACTAGGATTTGAGGGCGGATGGTGATGCTTTTAATATAATAAGCATAGAAGTATTAAGATAAGATAAAAAAGGATGGAAAAAGAATATTTTGGCAAAAATGGTAACTATGTGAAATGAAATTGGATATGATAAATTGTATAAGCTATGATCTGTTCATAAAATATGTGTGTGTGTGAAAGGAAAAAAAATCAATAAAACTTGATTTAAAAAAAACAACAACTATTTTCCAAAGCACCAAAGACAAGACAAGAAACCGTGGATGGGGACTAACCAAGGAGAGAAGCAACCTAGAATTAAGGAGAAATTTCTTAATGGTGAAAGAAATCAATCAATGGAAGCTTGCCTTCAGAAGTTATGGGTGATCCATCACAGGAGGCTTTTAATAAGAGACTGGACAATCATTTGTCTGAAATGGTATAGAGTCTCATATTCAAGCAGGACTAGAAGACCTTGTTTCTTAATGTTAAAACCAGGTTCATGGATATTCTGACAAAATAAACATCACATTTGTAACCATTAACTTCCGAATAATTTTAGGGTTTACTAACCATAGTTATTCAATATTCATTATTCAGTTACACAAATTACTTCGTCTTTGTTTACATATCAAGATTCCTAACTTCTGCTATTATTTCCTACCCATTAATCAAACACTTCCCAGATTAAAAAAGTAATCTTTTTCTAATTTCTATCTTTATACTTATTCTTAACACTATTCCGCATTTATCCATCTTCTCTTGCCCATTTTCGTATCTCAACTTTATTTTTATTTTTATTTATTTATTTTTGTCACAACATCATATAAAAAGGATTATATAGTATATAAACATATATATGAGTAAATATTAGGAGGTATAAGCATCAATATATATATAGGAAGAAGAAAAGAAAAGAAAAACAATAGGACAGGAACGGTAGTCACGTTTGTGCGCTTATGCACGCCCCTTATGGTCCTCTTAGGAATGGGGTGAGGTCAATAGTAGAAAGTTTTTGGTTAAAGCTTTTGGGGTTATGAGAAGAGACCACAGAGTCAGGTAAAGTATTCCAAGTACTGATGATTCTGTTACAGAAGTCATATTTTCTGCAATCTAGATTAAAGCGGTTAACATTAAGTTTAAATCTGTTGGTTGCTCTTGTATTGTTGCAATTAAAGCTGAAGTAGTCTTTAACAGGAAGGACATTACAATAGATGATTCTATGAGTTAAACTTATATAAAGAAGTCTTGTTGACTTCTTGGCCCATCTCCCATACACCTCCCATGGGATCGTGTATCTTCTTATCTTGTTCATGTTTGATCGAAGTATTTCTTTAGTCTCTACCACTTCCTCATTCTTTTGAACCTTCAATATGCCTTACAATGACTTTTTCCTCACTT
The DNA here is from genome assembly GCF_028640845.1 of Ahaetulla prasina. Classification (NCBI taxonomy): domain Eukaryota; kingdom Metazoa; phylum Chordata; class Lepidosauria; order Squamata; family Colubridae; genus Ahaetulla; species Ahaetulla prasina. Next base: position 84,902,817 of record NC_080546.1, on the reverse strand, counting down.
CCAGGCATTGGTGGGATTCAGCTGGTTCTCTCCGGATTGGACAAACCGGTAGCAGCGACTGCGGGAGGCTCTGCCCACCTCCCCGAACATAATGCATGAGCACTGTGTGTGAGCTTGTGCTCACATTTGTGAATCAGTAGAGAAGGTAACTGAATCCCACCTCTGCTTCCAGGGTCTCTTTCTAAGTATCCTGAATGGGAAGATTTCTGTTTGTGGGTGTCATTTATCCTTGCAATGTCCTCCATAAATTGCTTTTAGTTCAAGCAGTCTTTTTAGAACAGAAGAATAGAATAGAATAGAATAGAATTTTATTGGCCAAGTGTGATTGGACACACAAGGAATTTGTCCTGGTGCATATGCTCTCAGTGTACATAAAAGAAAAGGTACATTCATCAAGGTACAACATTTACAACACAATTGATGGTCAATATATCAATATAAATCATAGGGATTGCCAGCAACAAAGTTACAGTCATACAGTCATAAGTGGAAAGAGATTGGTGATGGGAACGATGAGAAGATTAATAGTAGTGCAGATTTAGTAAATAGTTTGACAGTGTTGAGGGAATTATTTGTTTAGCAGAGTGATGGCCTTCGGGAAAAAACTGTTCTTGTGTCTAGTTGTTCTGTTGTGCAGTGCTCTATAGCGTCGTTTTGAGGGTAGGAGTTGAAACAGTTTATGTCCTGAATGTGAGGGATCTGTAAATATTTTCACGGCCCTCTTCTTGATTTGTGCAGTATACAGGTCTTGAATGGAAGGCAGGTTGGTAGCAATTATTTTTTCTGCAGTTCTAATTATCCTCTGAAGTCTGTGTTTTTCTTGTTGGGTTGCAGAACCGAACCAGACAGTTATAGAGGTGCAAATGACAGACTCAATAATTCCTCTGTAGAACTGAATCAGCAGCTCCTTGGGCAGTTTGAGCTTTCTGAGTTGGCGCAGCAAGAATATTTTTACTAAGAGAACTATGAATTGTATAATATTTTTATTTTTATTTTTTTACCAGGGAAGCCTGTTTTCTGACTGTCTGACTCTGCAAATCCCCTGTGAAAGGAGAAAAATGTCGTGTTTTGTTGCATCTACATCTAAAAACTTGTATCCATGTGTGGTTTACAAAGCCATATTTCTTAGTAAACTCTCCCAGGTGGGTAGCAAGTTCTGAACTTCTGAACATCCATCTCATTCAAACCAGTCAAGCATTTTAGCAGATAAAATGTGCAATTAAAGGCTCTCTCTCTCTCTTTTTTTTCAGTTTCAGCAAACAAATGCTGTATAATTGCCTACCTACTTCGCTTCTGGTCTAGGACTCTTTACTCACAAAAAAACACCAGATGTCATCCACTAAAAATGACAAATGTTTTACAATGATGACAATATCAGAAGGAAGGAATTGAAGCATCTTAAACCATAAAACGAACCTTGCTGTTGAGCTAAGCTGTATTCTCCCTGTTTCTCTTGGAATTTCTCATTTTGTTGGCTTGGACCCCAATCATCTTCTTTTAACGGTCCCATAATCCCTTGTGGGGTAGAGTCTGGGCAACTGAATGCAGCTGAGTGTTTACTGGCCGGATGCCCTTCCTGTCACCAATGCAGAGTTTTATTCAGCAGATATATTCTCATCATGCCCAGAGAGAGAAATATCTGCCTCTACCTAGGATCGAACTCAGAGCCTCCTGATAGTGAGGTGAGAGGTCCAACTCTACGCCACCGCAGCACTCATTGGCTTGGATCCCAGTATTAATTGCAAATTGTTTTGCATGTACATACAGGCATCACAAACCTTTTATCACGTATAGCACGGATTTATTTCAAATGAAGATAAAAAGTAGGGAAGGTGTCGGAAAAAGAAAAAGGGTTGTTAGAGCAAGATAGATGATTGATGATACAGGATGGATGGATGGATGGAGGGATGGATGGATGGAGGGAGGGAGGGAGGGAGGGAGGTATCAGTGGTGAAATTCTTTTTTTTTTACTACCGGTTCTGTGGGCATGGCTTGGTGGGCATGGCAGGGGAAGGATACTGCAAAATCTCCATTCCCATCCCACTCTGGGGCTAGCCAGAGGTGGCATTTGCCTGTGCTCCAAACTACTCAAAATTTCTGATACCGGTTCTCCAGAACCTGTCAGAACCTGTTCAATTTCACCCCTGGGATGAATGGAGGGAGGGAGGGAGGGATGGAAGGATGGAGGGATGGATGGAGGGAGGGAGGGAGGGAGGGAGAGATCAGTGGTGAAATTCATTTTTTTTACTACCGGTTCTGTGGGCATAGCTTGGTGGGAATGGCAGGGGAAGGATACTGCAAAATCTCCATTCCCATCCCACTCCGGGGCTAGCCAGAGGTGGCATTTGCCTGTGCTCCAAACTACTTAAAATTTCTGCTACCGGTTCTCCAGAACCTGTTAAATTTCACCCCTGGGATGGATGGATGGATGGATGGATGGATGGATGGATGGATGGATGGATGACAGAAAGACAGATAGATATTTTTAATGATAGTTACTGATCATAGTTACTGCACATAGTATAAAAGAACCAATACAAACAGAGTAATAAAATAAAAGTGTTAGAATGTTTAAATCTAAATCTGACTAGAGTCAAGGAATTTCCTGACAGTGAGAACAATTAATCAGTGGAATGACTTGCTTGCAGAAATTGTGAGTGCTCAAACACTGGAGGTTTTTAAGAAGAGATTGGACAACCATTTGTCTGAAATGATATAGGGGTTGCCTGCTTGAGCAGGGGGTTGGACTAGAAGACCTCCAAGGTCCTTTCCGGTTCTGTTATTCTAAGAGATAGACAATACCTGTCAAGAATAAACAAATGTTAGTTGGAACGTATCCATTACCATTTTTTCTCTGACTTGAGTCAGCTGCAAACACTTTTACTCTCAACGTATATATTTTTTTTCTATTTTCACACAGGTATTCATTAAAAATGAAAATCTAACACTTATTAATCAGACATCACCTTTCAACCTTGAGAAATCGGATTAAAAAAGAAAAGAGCGGTAAATCAATCGATACTAGTATTTTGTGATTCAGTGTGGCAGTGATTTGGGGAGATAATCCAGATATAGCACAGTTACTTTGTTGAAACTTAACCTTAAAACAGATGGATACAACTGCAACTTCTGGGCAAAAAGAAAGAAAACAGAAGTTTGGGGTGTGAAATTAGAAAACAGATGAAGTATTTCGGACATGTCTACATCAATATTTAAGGTAACCAAGAGAATAGCATAATTACACAGAAGCTTTAAAAATATTAAGAAATTCTTCATTGTGGTATTCCTTTAGCTGGTTTCTTTGAACTTTTTCTGAACTCTTAAAAACTGATTTTAATAGCACACTTACTAGAAAATAGAACTCTTTTATGTCTACAGAGATTCTTAGTCATCCAGGTCACGGTTGGCCCAAAGGTTGCCTTTTTCAAAAGGCAACTGAACTTTGTTTTTATTTGAAGATGTTTCATTTCTCATCAAAACTGAAGAAGCTTCTTGGACGAGAACAAAACGTCTTCAAGGAAAAACACAATCCAGCACCTTTGGGACAATTGTTTTATGTGTTAATTGAAGTAGATTTAATCCCTGGAAGTTGTAGATCACATGATCTGCCCTCAGGGACAAGCCATTACTCCTGAACGGACATGGCAGGGTTGTTCATGATAATGTCCAATTTCTTATAGCTTGTCTTCTACTACTGCTCTTTAATATAGCCATATTTTAAACCACTAAATATTATCATATTTCTGGTTTTTGATCTAAGTAGCACATGTGCAAAGAATAGAATAGAATTTTTTTTATTGGCCAAGTGTGATTGGACACACAAGGAATTTGTCTTGGTGCTCTCAGTGTCCATAAAAGAAAAGATACGTTCATCAAGGTACAACATTTACAACACAAATGATGGTAAATATATCAATATAAATCATAAGGATTGCCAGCAACAAAGTTACAGTCATACAATCATAAGTGGAAAGAGATTGGTGATGGGAATGATGAGAAGATTAATAGTAGTGCAGATTCAGTAAATAGTTTGACAGTGTTGATGGAATTATTTGTTTAGCAGAGTGATGGCCTTCGGGGAAAAACTGTTCTTGTGTCTAGTTGTTCTAGTGTGCGGTGCTCTATAGCGTCGTTTTGAGGGTAGGAGTTGAAACAGTTTATATCCAGGATGCGAGCGGTCTGTAAATATTTTCATGGCCCTCTTCTTGATTCGTGCAGTATACAGGTCCTGAATGGAAGGCAGGTTGGTAGCAATTATTTTTTCTGCAGTTTTAATTATCCTCTGAAGTCTGTGTCTTTCTTGTTGGGTTGTAGAACCAAACCAGACAGTTATAGAGGTGCAAATGACAGACTCAATAATTCCTCTGTAGAACTGGATCGGCAGCTCCTTGGGCAGTTTGAGCTTACTGAGTTGGCGCAGAAAGAACATTCTTTGTTTTCCTTTTTCGATGAAGTTTTTGATGTTAGCTGTCCATTTTAGATCTTGCGATATGATCGAATCTAGAAGTTTAAAGGTTTCTACTGTTGATACTGTGTTGTCTAGTATTGTGAGAGGTGGAAGTACGGAAGGGTTTCTCCTAAAGTCTACCACCATTTCTACGGTTTTGAGTGTGTTCAGTTCCAGATTGTTTTGGTTGCACCACAAGGCTAGTCATTCACAAAGTGTGCCAATGACTGCTTCCTGATCATCACTTCAAGACATTGAAATTCAAGAAATGTTTAATGAAAAGGACTAAGGGTAATATGATAGCACTGTTCCAATATCTCAGGGGCTGCTATAAAGAAGAGGGAGTCAAGCTATTCTCCAAAGCACCTGAGGATAGAACAAGAAGCAATAGATGGAAAATAATCAAGGAGAGAAGCAACTTAGAACTAAGGAGAAATTTCCTGACAGAACAATTAATCAGTGAAACAACTTGCTTCCAGAAGTTGTAAATGCTCCAACACTGGAAGTTTTTAAGAAGATGTTGAATAACCATTTGTCTGAAGGGTTTCCTGCTTAAGCAGAAGGTTGGACTAGAAGACCTCCAAGGTCCCTTACAACTCTGTTATTCTAAAGTCGCCTTCTTCCTTTGATCCAGGACCAACTTAGTCCTTCTTGAAGTTCATGATATTCTTATTAACTGACTCCAAACCCAGGGGTCTATTTTGAAGTGGACAGATTACTTTCTATTTCTCAGTATACAGCTTTCACTATTATAAAATAGCGCTCAGGAAACAAAATAAAACAAAAACAGCTTTCTCTACCCTGACCTTAATTGTTGAAGAAATGTCCCTATTTGTAATCTTCTCCATATTGGTCATTGAACTCCTCCTTAGAATCAATCATTTTACATTTCCAGCAAAGCAGCGGTATCTACCAATTGCATTGTTTTTAATGTTCTCTGCCATTTTAATAATTAACTCTTCTAAGTCTATACTTTTAACGAATGAAGTTGTATCTAAAATTGTGAGCATTATGACCCCAGTTCTGAATCCAGCTGTTATTTCTTCCAATCCCATGTTTCGCATCATATCTTCAGTGTACCAATAATTTGATTTTGGCCGAAGAGGTTGTAAAAAAAAAAATGCTTTTAAAAGGCGCCTCTGGCGATCCCAGCTGAATTGCCGGATCATCATCGGCCGAAGAGGTTGTAAAAAAAATAATGCTTTTAAAAGGTTCTGGCTATCAGGCAACTCAGCTGGGATCGTCAGAACCTTTCAAAAGCTTTTAAAAGGCTCCTTTGGTGATCCCAGCTGAGTTGTCTGATCATCAGAGGCTTTTAAAAGCATTTTGTTACGACCTCCTCGGCTGAAGAGGTTGTAGAAAAAAATGCTTTTAAAAGTTAAAAAAAAAAGGTTAGTCACAGCCACGCAGTCGCATTACTCCCCCCACCAAGCCGGTAGTAACAAATTTTACATTTCACCCCAGGTTAATACGTTCCACATTTTGATATAGCCTACATTATTTGATATAGCCTACATTATCAAAGGTCTCATTGTAATCAATAGAGTGTATGGTAGTACTTTGATTTGAAGAGGGCACATTGTGCCATTCATCTGTAAACATGGAAGTAACTCTGCAGTTCCAGTTTGCAACCGCGGAGTCTAGCACCATGGGGCCACCGGAAATCGATTGTTGGAGTAATTAACAGCAGCTGCCTGCAATTACTGCAGGTTCTAGTCCCACCAGGCTCAAGGTTGACTCAGCCTTCCATCCCTTTATAAGGTAGGTAAAATGAGGACCCAGATTGTTGGGGGCAATAAGTTGACTTTGTATATAAATATACAAAGTGGGGGGAGCAGGCCCTGTTTTGGGCCTAGGAAGCCTCCCTGCACTTATCTGGGAGCCAAAATGGCCCCCATGGGGATTCCTGGAAGGGGCGGGGTGGGGAAGGGGGGCAGTCAGCAATTTAACTACCCATTTGCCTGAACCGTCCCGAACCAGCTCAATGTCTCACTGCCTCAAGGTCTCTTTCCAGATACTAACACACAATAGATCAGGGGCCTCTGTGGCTCAGACCGCTAATGCAGTCTGTTATTAACACAGCTGCCTGCAATTACTGCAAGTTCAAGTCCCACCAGGCCCAAGGTTGACTCAGCCTTCCATCCTTTATAAGGTAGGTAAAATGAGGACCCAGATTGTTGGGGGCAATAAGTTGACTTTGTATATAAATATACAGATAGAATGAAGACTATTGCTAACATAGTGTAAGCCGCCCTGAGTCTTCGGAGAAGGGCAGGATATAAATGCAAAAACAAAAACAAAAAACTGTGGGTATTATTCTGTAACGTCGCTCATGATATTTGTTTGCTTGCTTGTTTGTTTATTTTGTCAAATACATATTAAATAATATATATAAGTATAAGCATGAATTGAATACATAAAATGAATACAACTGAAGGGAACATTAGGACAGGGACGGTAGGCATGCTGGTGCTCTTATGCACGCCCCTTACCGACCACTTAGGAATGGGGTGAGGTCAACAGTAGACAGTCTTCGGTTAAAGTTTTGGGGATTTTGGGATGAGACCACGGATCCCATATAATGCATTCCAGGCATTAACAACTCTGTTACTGAAGTCGTATTTTCTGCAATCGAGATTGGAGCGGTTCACTTTAAGTTTGAATCTATTGTGTGCTCGTGTATTGTTGTGGTTGAAGCTGAAGTAGTCATTGACAGGTAGGACATTGTCGCAAATGATTTTATGAGCTATGCTCAGGTCATACCAAAGGCGGCATAGTTCTAAATTTTCTAAACCCAGAATTTCGAGTCTGGTGGCATAAAGTACTTTCTTGCAACCGGAGAAGTGGAGGACTCTTTTCATGAAATATCTCTGGACTCTCTCAACTGTATTAATGTCCAATATACAGTTTGGGTTCCAGGCAAATGAGCTGTATTCGAGAATTGGTCCAGCAAATGTTTTGTATGCTCTGGTTAGTAGTGTAATGTTCTATCAGTTTTTGATGGTTCTCAAAACTGATGGAGGCTTCCTAGCAAAGGACTCACCAGTGGGTTCTGTCAGCAGCTGTAGCTTCTAGTTCCCATGGCTGGATATCACAGTGAAATAGGGTTTATTTCCCAGTGTCTTTTTAGCGCTTGCGTGGTTGACTCCAAAGCAGTGGTGGGATTCAAATAATTTAACAACTGGTTCTCTGCCCCAATGACCAGCTGGCTGGGCGTGGCCATGATGGGCATGGCCAGGGGGTGTGGCCTCCTGCACCCCCGGGGAGCAACAACGGGCTGCAGGGGGGGGGAGCAGGCCCTGTTTTGGGCCTAGGAAGCCTCCCTGCACTTATCTGGGAGCCAAAATGGCCCCCATGGGGATTCCTGGAAGGGGCGGGGTGGGGAAGGGGGGAGTCAGCAATTTAACTACCCATTTGCCTAAACCGTCCTGAACCAGCTCAATGTCTCACTGCCTCAAGGTCTCTTTCCAGATACTAACACACAATAGATCAGGGGCCTCTGTGGCTCAGACCGCTAATGCAGTCTGTTATTAACAGTAGCTGCCTGCAATTACTGCAGGTTCTAGTCCCACCAGGCCCAAGGTTGACTCAGCCTTCCATCCTTTATAAGGTAGGTAAAATGAGGACCCAGATTGTTGGGGGCAATAAGTTGACTTTGTATATAAATATACAAATAGAATGAAGACTATTGCTAACATAGTGTAAGCCGTCCTGAGTCTTCGGAGAAGGGCAGGATATAAATGCAAAAAAAAAAAAAAAAGATCAACTGACAAGGCGTGCATGTCTCACCACTTCATCTGGGCTTTGATAGTCAGGGATAGTCAAAACTAGTAGACTGCATAATGCAACGAGGTTGGAGACACAGTCCATAAAGCAAAGATACCTTTCCCTCTTAAATGTTCTTTCTTCCTTCCTTCCTTCCATCCATCATATCTTATGCTGATCTCATACTCTTCTGCCTTTTCTCAAACCTGTCTCGGCATCTGGATTTATTTCTTCCTGCATGGCTTCTAGATAAGATTTGGAGGAAAACTTTGCTTGCGTGAAGCACTAGTGGAGTGCTTTCTAATTTATGCATTCTTCTTTGGCATAGGCATGTGTGTGAATCTGTTCCAATCTCTAGACTATACCGCCTTGCTTCCAGCATATTTATACAGTGCTTAAAATGACATTTTTAACCTACCGTAAGTACATCTTGAGAATAATATATTGCTGAGTAAGCACGCCCATTGTGTGATCTGGCTGGCCTTAAATTTGAAAAGGAAAGACAGATGATTATATAACGTATGGGATTATGCTTGGACTACCTTCAGTCGCTGAATGGAAAGAAGATTCGAGCCAAAAAAGATAATATTAATGTAGTGCAGAGACTCTTTGATCAGGTTAGACAATTTTTATGGAGCACTTTGGTTTGCATTAGGATGTTAGAAGATTTAATAGAACAAGATGAACTCTTTAGGCTCATACTAGGGGTACAATTTATTAACAAACCAGGATCCCAATGAGCATAGTGTTTGTTCCATGGTGGACTTTTTGTACAAACCAATCTGTAGAGTAGAGTAGAGTATAGTAGAGTAGAGTAGAGTAGAGTAGGAGAGGAGAGGAGAGGAGAGGAGAGGAGAGGAGAGGAGAGGAGAGGAGAGGAGAGGAGAGGAGAGGAGAGGAGAGGAGAGGAGAGAAGAGAAGAGAAGAGAAGAGAAGAGAAGAGAAGAGAAGAGAAGAGAAGAGAAGAGAAGAGAAGAGAAAACTTTACTGGAGGAGAGGAGAGGAGAAGAGAAGTAGAGTAGAGTAGAGTAAATGGACTCCATGGGGATTATAGAGGACAGGAAGACCTGGAGGAAAATTGTCCATGGGGTCGTGATGGGTTGGACATGACTTCGCGACTAACAACAACAATTGTTCTCACAGTGTTATCTTGCAACTTCTTCTCTTTGGTCTCTTTTTCCCTACTCTTACGGGGAGTTTAGGGAGAAAAATAGAAAAAGGGTTTGAGTTTCCCAGGCATGACATTTGCGCTCATAAAAACCATGAAAATAAATGAAGCTTGAGAAGAATTTAAGAATTTGAATGTTGTTCACATTGGAAGACCCCCCCCCCTTGCTTTAGTTGGGAAATCCTTTCAGCTCAGGCAGTTGGAGTTACGTATTTAATTGATAGGCCACCTGACTCTAAAATAACTCTGAGCAATTTACAACTAAAAGTTGAGTTAATAAAGGACATAATGAAGGTAATAATAGAGGTAATGGAGTTACTAATGGAGTTCAACCAAATTTAATACTTGTCCCTTAATGCACAATACTGATCTTTTGGCTAAATGAAGGCAGAAGACACATAAACTTCTTGGAAGTTTTTTTAAAAAAGAAAGTCTGTTGTATGAAATATGGGTGGTGATTTATATAAAAACTGGTCAAAATGTGTGTGTGGGGGGAAATAAAAGGAAATTCAGAGGCCTAATCCATTTCAAAATGAATTCTCCTCACAGGGGAAGTTATTGAATTTCTCTTGCTAATTCTATGAGGGTGAAGCATTTGATTAGGTGAGTAATAAATATTGAATGTTATGCATTCTTGTTAACTTTTCTTGAAAGTAAGATCAGGCAAATCAGATTAAACCAATAATGAAAGGAGACACAATGAGACAAAGAAAACAAATTGAGGTTTTTTTTTCTCTGTGTGTGTGTCTCTGAGTGTGTGTGTGTTTGTACATGTGTGGAATTTTTCTTTATTCATGATATTTATCTGCATAATTATGTCCAAATGGATTTCAGTTAGGACAAACAAAAATATCAATTAGTCCTATTTTCTGTTAATTGCCATCTCCCTCCATCCCTCCCTCCCTCCCTCCCTCTCTCTTCTTTCATGTATTACAGCTTATTCACAATTCTGAGACACTTCACTTAATGTTTCTGGATTTTGTAAGCCAACCAGACAGAAGTGAAATCCAATTTTTTTTACTACCAATTCTGTGGGCGTGGCTTGGTTGGCGTGGTGTGGCTTGGTGGACGTGGCTTGATGGGCGTGGCAGGGGAAGGATACTACAAAATCCCCATTCCCTCCCCACTCCTTTCCCACCCCACTCTGGGGCCAGCCAGAGGTGGCATTTGCTGGTTCTCTGAAGTATTCAAAATTTCCGCTACCGGTTCTCCGAACTACTCAAAATTTCCGCTACCAGTTCTCCAGAACCTGTTGGAACCTGCTGGATTTCACCCCTGGTCTGTACCTATACACTGTAGAGTAGGCCAAGGAACTTCTAAACTACTAGCAGAGTTAGTCTGGAAAGACAATAATAGATGGTAGGTATGGCAAATATTTTATTATCTAAAACCAAGTAGAGGGGAAAACAGGATGGGAATTATTCTAGCAATGGTTAGAGAACAAATATGAAAATTAGAAAAAAAAAGCAGAGAAGTGAAATATGGAAAATGTTTTAACAAAGTTAAATAAGCGAAGAGGATTATTATAATAGTAGGTATGTTAGTTAACTAAGTTTAGAATAGACAAAATGTTAAATAAGGCTGTAAATCTTAATTGTTATTGCGCAAAATATTTGTACACACTGTTTAATGAAATATCTGCATTAAAATAAAATTTTAATAATAATAATAATAATAATAATAATAATAATAATAATAATAATAATAATAATAATAATAATAATAATAATAATGGATGGAGTCTACAACATTTTTTGGAAAGAAGGGGAATGAAAAAGAAGAAGTCCCAGAACTACAAATATTGAATGCTTATACTTTGTATAAGGGACGCGGTGGCTCAGGGGCTAGGACGTTGAACTTGTCAATCAAAAGGTTGGCTGCTCAGCGGTTCGAATCCCTAGTGCTGCCGTGTAACGGGGTGAGCTCCTGTTACTTGTCCCAGCTTCTGCCAACCTAGCAGTTTCGAAAGCACGTAAAAATGCAAGTAGAAAAAATAGGGACCATCTTAGTGGGAAGGAAACAGCGTTCTGTGCGCCGTTGGCGTTGAGTCATGCCGGCCACTGACCACGGAGACATCTTCCGACAGCACTGGCTCTTCGGCTTTGAAACGGAGATGAGCACCGCCCCCTTGAGCCGGCAACGACTAGCACGTATGTGCGAGGGGAACCTTTACCTTTAGCTTTATACTTTGTAGCCAAACATAATATTCCACAATTGATTACTAACCTTGTAAGGAAGAGGAAAGACCAATGGATTTAGAAAGCACCTTGCCTCTTAAATCTGGGCTAAGTCTTTGTATAAATATCTGAAAGATTGTCCCACAGAACAAGGTGAAGATTGATTTTCTATTGCCTGAGAGAGTGGAATGTGGACCAGGGAGTTAAAGAAGGAAATCTGATGAAAAGAAGGACTAGGGGTGACATGATAGCAGTGTTCTCAGGGGTTGCCACAAAGAAGAGGGAGTCAAGCTATTCTGCAAAGCACCTGAGGGCAGGACAAGAAGCAATGGGTGGAAACTAATCAAGGAGAGAAGCAACTTAAAACTAAGGAGAAATTTCCTAACAGAACAATTAATCAGTAGAACAACTTGCCTCTAGAAGTTGTAAATGCTTCAACACTGGAAGTTTTAAAAAAGATGTTGGATAACCATTTGTCTGAAGTGGTGCAAGGTTTCCTGCCTAAGCAGGGGGTTGGACTAGAAGACCTCCAAAGTACCTTCCAACTCTGTTCTTCTCTTCTCTTCTCTTCTCTTCTCTTCTCTTCTCTTCTCTTCTCTTCTCTTCTCTTCCATAATCCAGGCTAATTATTAGGCAAAATTTTCTGACTGTTCAGCCAATGGACCAAAGTATCACATAGTTCTCCTTCAGGAGAGGTCTTCAAACAAAGACTAGATCATCCTTTGTTATAGACTTGTCAGTAGATCTTGAACTAAGGATTAGCCTAAATTACTGTAGACGCAGATGTGGGTTTCAGCAGGTTCTGACCAGTTCTGGAGAACTGGTATCAGAAATTTTGAGTAGTTCAGGGAACTGGTAGTAAAAATTCTGACTGGCCCCAACCCCATCTATTCTCTGCCTCCCGAGTCCCAGCTGATTGGGAGGAAATGGGGATTTTGCAGTAACCTTCCCCTGGGGTGGGGTGGGAATGGAGATTTTACAGTAACCTTCCCCTGCCACATCCACCAAGCCATACCCACCAAGCCATGCCACACACACACAGAACCATAATAAAAAAATTTGAAACCCACCACTGTGTAGAAAAATTACTTCCATCTCTATGATTCTATGATGCTAACCCTTAGGGCTTAGCTTCCACATCATTATGTTTTCTTTGCTCTTAGGGCAAGTTGTTTCCATGTTAGATACAGATACAAATTACTATTTGAAGGACCGTCTTCCTCCTTCAGCACTTAAAATCCAATTAAGAGTCTTGGTTGCCCTCAACATACAGTACATCAACTGTGGATTCATGTCCTTATCTTTCACTCATAACTGTTCAATTTCACTTTATTAAAGACGTCTTTCCCGGATTGAGTCTGTAAATTGCTTTAATTCAGTTCACCTCCACTTAATTCATTTACAGCTTTCATTTAATTCCATTTAATTTGCGAAAATGAAAGTGAAACGGACACAAATTAATTTACCAACAGGCAGATATTTTCAAATTGCCTTCCTTATTCTATCAGGGAAAAAGCAGGCAGCAACCGTCTGATCGTGTCACCGGGCCTGCGTTATGTATGTAAATGTTATTTGACTAAATTAATGCAATTGAGAATGTCATGTCGCTGATGCTTCCCTCTTGTGACGTTTCTATTCACAACATTTCAAATCAGTTCATCTAAGGTTACAACTTGTTTAAAAATTCCCATCAGGTTCTGCAATTTCCACTTTTCTCCGCTCAGCAATGGAATGATCACCTGGGTGCTGGCAGGCAGGCAAGCAGGAAGGCAGGGATGGCATCTCAATTTGAACTGAAGTCTAAAATGCTTTTAAAAATGTTCCATTGCAATTTGGGAGACTGTTCTGACCCAGCCTTAGCTGAAACAAGAAACAGACTCCTTGTCAAGAAAAAGAAAAAAGAAAAAAAAAACCTTCTTTATTTACCTCTTGTGAATTAATGGCTTTCACCCACCAAAAAGTCCAGGCAATAGTTCTTCGGAGGGTTGCCCTCAGTAACAGACCTAATCAGTTCCTTGCGATAATTGTCAGGCCATGAGCTCCCAGCCGAAAGGCTGTAAAGTAAGTTCTGCCGAGCAGTCTTTCTGGCACGAAACACGATGAGCAAAATCTTCAGAAATACGAACTGTTGTCTCCTACAACCACCATTCCCCTTCCCTTCTATTTATTCCCCAGCCAGGGAGGGGCCATTCAGTGTCCATGTGTGCTTTGCTTCCCGAGTTGACTCCTTGTCCTCAGTTGTTCCCCTCTCCTAACAGCTCTGCACATACATGCATCTGGAACAAGCCCTATGTTGTGCCTGCGCCCCCCCCCTGAGCCGGGCCTCCTGCCAGAAAGTGACTTGGAAAGTGAGGGGGAAGGGCCGTCAGGACTTACCTCAGGAGAACCAGCCTCCCTGGCTCAGCTCCAGGAGCCAGAGGCAAGCCAGGTGGAAGAGATAACAAGGCCTCCATCCCCTGACTCTTCCCCCCCAGGCCACGCCTCCAGACCCAGCTGATGGCAATCAGGCCTGGCTGGACCCTAGGTTTCGTAGGCAGGAGAGGCGGGAACAACAGAAGCAGGGGTGGGGCAATCCTAGGAAGTGCTGAGTCATGGAGCCACACTCCACATGATATAAAGGCAGCAAGAGCTGCTGTGCCTCTTTGTAGCAGGCAAATCAACTGATTAACTAAGAGCTGAATTACTGTTTGTTCCTGGGTGACTCATCGGCGTCAAGGGAGATAACAGAGTCACTTGGCAGATGCTCGCTATTTTGCTGCCAGAGCTGATAGTGCCGGCTAATTAAGCCATCGCTCGGATGGAGGCGAAGGGGGACAGAACACACATGTTGTGAGGATACATAGCAAAATCTGACTGAATCTGGCTTCCGCATTGACTTTGCTCATCGGAATGTCGCCAAAGGGGATCACATGACCCCGGGACACTGCAACCGTCATAAATATGAGTCCGTCACCAAGTGGATCATGGGAATGCTGCAAAGGTTGTAAGTGAGAAAGATGGTTGGTTTTTCGGTGCCGTCGTCACTTCAGATGGTCGCTAAACAAACTGCTGTTAAGTTGAAGACTTACCTGGGCTTTCAATTGGGAGATTGAAAGAAAACAGACGATATTCTGGATATATGTTAACCCTACCTCTGAATTGGATGTGGAAGAAAAAATAATGCCTTGCTACTTTGGAAGTTATTCAGCTGGGCTCAAATGCATTTGGAATAAGGCGAGACGAATGCGCTGATTCTGTCAACATGACTGGGGGAAAAGAAATAAAAAAAAATAGGCTTTCTGTCCTAATATCGGATTTGACAAAATACTTTTCTTCTGCTTTTCCGCATCATTCAATATTGCTAAACGAAAGAGAACTGCCTGTTCTTGTAAATCTTGATGATGTAACTCCCGAGTCCTGCATCTAAGACATCTTATTCTTTATCTTATTTTTTTTTAAAGAAAGAACATGTTACCCAATTATATCTCTAAACATTCTACCACTCATGACGGGGTTTGCATATTTATTTATTTAAAAGAAAAAGAAAAGAAAAGAAACTTATTTATCACAAAGCAAGCATCCAGTTGGCTGGCTCGAAAACTAATTGGTGGCCGTATCGAATCAATTTGTTAGATTAGTTGCTAGGATTAAAAAAGAAAGAAAGAAAGTAAGAAAAGAGGGAATGAGTTTGTTTGGCAACCCAAACACATCTTTACAAATAATTAAACTCATTTGAAAGTCAATTTCAGGTTTTGGGTGGCATTGCAGACTATTTATGATTATTTGATCCTAAGTGGTTCTATTCTGGCTGACTGAAGCAAAATAGATAGGTCTATCTCAACACTTAAGTAATTAGAGGCTCCCAGGATACCTAACCAGGCATGTAGGAATAATGGGATGCTAAGGACACACAATATGTAATAAAGGTTTTGGTGATTCCTAAATGTGGACTTTCCTCTTGCGTTCCGCTGCATAGGTTTAATTTTGCAACTGAGCAAAAAGATCAAACTTTGGATATGGACAGGCGTTCCTCAGCTTACGACATCATTGAGCCCAAAGTTTACGTTAATAAATGAGATATTTTTTACGTGAGTTCTCCTCCATTTTTTTTTTTGTTTACATTTATACCCCGCCCTTCTCCGAAGACTCAGGGCGGCTTACAATGTATAAGGCAATAGTCTCATTCTATTTGTATATTTGTATTTTTTTTTTTTACAAAGTAACTTATTGCCCCCCCAACAATCTGGGTCCTCATTTTACCTACCTTATAAAGGGTGGAAGGCTGAGTCAACCTTGGGCCGGGCTCGAACCTGCAGTAATTGCAGGCTTTGTGTTCTAATAACAGGCTTCTCTATTGCCTGAGCTATCCCGGCCCCATTTGATGATTTTTCTCACCATATTTGTTAGAATAGGATAGGGTAGGGTAGGGTAGGGTAGGGTAGGGTAGGCTAGGGTAGGGTAGGGTAGGGTAGGGTAGGCTAGGATAGAATAGAATAGAATAGAATAGAATAGAATAGAATAGAATAGAATAGAATAGAATAGAATAGAATAACAGAGTTGGAAAAGACCTTGGAGGTCTTCTAGTCCAACCCCCTGCTTAGGCAAGAAAACCTACACCATTCCAGACAAATGGTTATCCAACATCTTCTTAAAAACTTCCAGGGTTGGAGAATTCACAACTTCTAGAGGCAAGTAGTTCCACTGATTAATTGTTCTAACTGTCAGGAAGCTTCTCCTTAGTTCTAAGTTGCTTCTCTCCTTGATGAGTTTCCACCCATTGTTTCTTGTCTTACCCTCAGGTACTTTGGATCAGGGGTCTCCAACCTTGGCCACTTTAAAAGTTGTGGACTTCAACTCTCGGAATTGAAGTTGTGTTCTGTCCCCCTTGCCTCCGTCTGAGCGATGGCTTAATTAGCCGGCACTATGAGCTCTGGCAGCAAACTAGCGAGCATCTGCCAAGTGTCTCTGTTATCTCCCTCGACGCCGATGAGCACCCAGGAACAAACTCCAGCTCTTAGTTAATCAGTTGATTTGCCTGCTATGAAGAGGCACAGAAGCTCTTGCTGCCTTTATATCCTGTGGGGTGTGGCTCCATGACTCAGCACTTCCTAGGTCTTCCCCACCCTTGCTTCTGTTGTTCCCGCCTCTCCTGCCTATGAAACCTAGGGTCCAGCCAGGCCTGATTGCCATCAGCTGAGACTGGAGGCGTGGCCTCAGGAGGGAAAGAGTCAGGGGACGGAGGCCTCATTATCTCTTCCACCTGGCCTGCCTCTGGCTCTTGGAGCTGAGCCAGGGAAGCCGGTACTCCCAAGGTAAGTCCTGATGGCCCTTCTCCCTCACTTTCCAAGTCACTTTCTGGCAGGAGACCTGGCTCGGGCGGCGCATACACAACAAGTTGGGAGTTGAAATCCACAAGTCTTAAAGTGGCCAAGGTTGGAGACCCCTGCTTTGGAGAATAGCTTGACTCCCAATTCTTTGTGGCATCCCTTGAGATATTGGAAGGCAGCTATCATGTCTCTCCTAGTCCTTCTTTTCATCAAACTAGACATATCCAATTCCTGCAATGGTTCATGTTTTAGCCTCCAGACCCCTAATCATCTTGGTTGCTCTTCTCTGCAATCTTTCTAGAGTCTCAACATCTTTTTTACATCGTAGCAACCAAAACTGAATACAGTGAAGTGAATCTGGTTTCCCCACTGACTTAGCACATCAGAAAGTCGCTATAGGGAATCAGGTGACTCTGGGACACACTGCAACCGTCATAAATATGAGTCACTTGACAAGCATCCAAATGTTTGTGGAGATTCTCAGTCATCCAGGTCACAGTTGTCATTTTTCTTGGGGTTTTTTTTTTTTCTTTATGGGAAGTCATTTCGCTTCTCACCCAAGAAGCTTCTTTAGTTTGGACAGGACAGTGGGAAATGGAAGGATCAAAGAAAGAAGAAGAAAATCCAATTGCCTCCTGAAAAAGCATTTCAAAGAAGCATCCAAATGTAAATCACATGACCAGTGAGATGCTGCAACGTTTGTAAGTGTGGAAAATGCTCATGAGTCACTTTTTTTCCTGCGCTAAATGAACTGTTGTAAGTTGAGGACTACTTTTGTGTTCTTCCACAAGATCAGAGCTAGAAGAAGGATCATTTTTCATGCTCTGATGATATGAGGAGACCCCTGAGGCCGTTGCATCAACCTTGTGAGAAGAGAGTGTGTTTTTTTTTGTTGTTGTTTTTTCTGGGGCAATTTTTTTTTTTATTTTCCATAATAATTCCCACAATTTGACCAGTGTACAATACAATCACTTATCCAACAATCGATCCTATACTCAAATTATACTCAATCAGGGCTGCTCGACCGCCACTCCCTCCCTTAATCCTTTCTTCCCTTCTCATCCTTCTTCAACTTTCCCCACCATCCTTCTCCTCACTTTCCTACTTTCCCGCCTCTTTC
Organism: Ahaetulla prasina; assembly: GCF_028640845.1. Classification (NCBI taxonomy): domain Eukaryota; kingdom Metazoa; phylum Chordata; class Lepidosauria; order Squamata; family Colubridae; genus Ahaetulla; species Ahaetulla prasina. The sequence goes on along the minus strand of NC_080546.1, from coordinate 84,884,834 downwards.
CCACTTCTCATTACCATCCTTTCTAACCCTCTATCTCCTCCTCCTTCTTCTCCCTCCCTTCTTTCCTACCTACCTACCTACTTTCTTCCTTCTTTACTCCTCTTTCCTTACCCTTTCCCTTCGGGAGTGGTTACCGAGCAGTCCCGACTTTACACCATTCCAACTTGTTTAATTCTACCCTTATTCCTGTACAATGGCAATCAATCAATTTATAATCTTCCCCTCCCCCCCCCATTTCCCCCCCTCCCCCCCAAGACTTCCCAGAACAGAATACAGGGTATTGTAACTAACAAACATAATCTAAAATATAACATAAAACATATTCCATTTCACACCATCACACCATCACACTATCAATTCCCTTCTTTCTTAAACTCTAATACATAGCAATTCCTAACTTCACTCAAAAACTAATTGATATTTTTTAATCTGATACTTATTTTGAATATAATCAATCCACTTTCTCCATTCCAAAATATATTTTTCTTGTGTACAGTCTTTCAAGTAGGCAGAAATTTTTGCCATTTCTGCTAAATTTGATACTTTACTAATCCATTCTTCAATAGGAGAGTGTGTTTTAAACAATAGGTCCAAGGGGTTGTATCGTTCATTTTGTGCAGTGACCACAGGGATAATCCTGCATTAAAGTTTAGAGAACTTAGAAAGGCTGGACAACATTTCTGAATTGTTGCTTTGTAATATAAACAGAACTTCTACTTAAAGGTAAAGGTAAAGGTTCCCCTCACACATATGTGCTAGTTGTTCCTGATCCTAGGGGGTGGTGTTCATCTCCGTTTCAAAGCCAAAAAGCCAGTGCTGCCAAAGACGTCTCCGTGGTCATGTGGCTGGCATGACTAAATGCCAAAGGTGCATGGAACGCTGGTGGTCCCTATTTTTTTACTTGCTTTTTTATTCTTCTGGTTCTGAATAAGTGCACGCATTGAAGAACACAAGAACTCAGTCAAAAAAGAGGAACCAACTTCTTCCCTGGTCCAACACTTTAAAGTCACAGGACATGATATTGACTTTAAAAAGACCAGAACTATCGCCAAAACTGAACACTTTAACAAAAGAATAATCAGAGAAGCCATTGAGATAGAAAAACGCCCACACAGCATGAACAAACGAGATGATACCTCCCGCCTACCAGCCATTTGGAAACCCGCCCTTATTGACAAACGAGTCCCTAACACGAGGAATGACACCAGACCCACACTCACGAGGTCCACACAGGATGTCACCACCGCACATCCACCCAGAAAGCAGACCCAAACCCACACTGATCATGAAGCACGACCAAGGACCAGAAGCCAGACCGCAGCTGCAACATTAGCCATTTCAAACCCCTCCAATCCATACATGCAGCAGACTGACACCCACTATGAAGATGTAGCACCACCACAAAGCCAAACAACAGCTATGCAGCTCACCAGCTCAAATCCCCCTGCAACACAGACTAAATTGAGCACAACCAAGCCCCCACCCAAACAGGACACACCCCCATCCAATCAGAGCACAAAAAAACCTCCATCCAATCAGAGCACAGCCAAGCTCCCACCCAATCAGTTCAAACCCCCACTAGCAGTTAAAAGGAAGAAACAGCTGCGATCACACATTGCTCCCAGAAGCACGAAGCTGAAGCCTGAAGATGACGAATGAGACTTCGTCGAAACGTTGCCAAGACATTTCCAATTTTACACGGGAGAAAACCCGAACAACCAAAGACCTACATACAAACACCCGTGAAAACCTCAGAAAACACACACACACACACACACACACACACACACACACACACACACACACACACACACACACATATATATATATATATATATATATATATATATATATATATATATATATATATATATATATATATATATAATGCAGTTAAATATTTTCGGGAAGGGCTTATTTTCGGGGGAGGGTTTATTTTCAGGGGAGGGCTTATTATCTTATTATACAACGTGTTTCCCCGAAAATAAGACCCTGTCTTATATTTTTCTGAAACCTGAAATAAACGCTTGGCCTTACTGCCATGCACTCAAAAGCCCGACTGGGCTAAAGGGATGTCTTATTTTAAGGAAAACTCTCTCTCTGTGTGTGTGTGTGTGTGTGTGTGTGTGTGTGTGTGTGTGTGTGTGTGTGTGTGTAAATTCTGGAGGAGAAAGAAACCAAATCAAGTATTCCATGGTTCAAAACATTAGAATTTAAGACTTAACTTTACAAAAGTTGTTCTAGAAATTTAATAGCTTTCTTTCTGTGCTTCACTCTTGTCAAAATAAACATCCAAGTACCATCTTACGCACAACTAGAATGGTTTAAAAACAACAACAACAATAAAAAGAAGAACACCTTGTGTTCTTTCACATTCTGAAGGAGACATGAAGATTTGTTTACATTTTTCCCTGAAATTTGTCTGGAGGAACATTGTACATTATTTGTTCTGATCGTCTTCCCTGAATTCAGAAATTCACTTGGATGATTCATTCATAAACAAACTTCTTGGAGCATTTTATTGGGCTTCAACTCCTGGCAGCAAAAGTAGAATTTTAAAAAAGAGAGAGAGGGAGAGAATAAGACACACCTTGCTTCAACGGAGAATAGAAAACATAAGATGACTGTCAATGGAGTTTCTCAGAGTACAGTTAAATGTCTATAGTTGTAGGTACTTCGTCACTGGAGGTTTTTAAGAAGAGACTGGACAGTGACTTGTCTGAAATGGTATAGGCCAGTGTTGGCTAAGCTTTTTTGGCACCAAGTGCTGAAACGGGAGTGCGCGCATGGGGGTGAGCACCGGAAACCAAAGAGCAACTCCCTGGGAGTTTTCCGATTTCTGACATGTGCATTCGCAGCAGTCACTTGGTCTTCCAGTTTCTGGAGAGCATGTATGTGCAAAGACCAGTTGGCTCCAGAAACCAGACGCTCAGCTTCCCAGCATGCGCATGCACGCCAAGGAGCTGCTGTTCCAGTTTCTGGTGCTTCCGTGCATGCGAGGACCAGCTGGCCAGCGTGCATGTGCATGCCAGAACCAGGAACAGCAACAGGAGATGGCTGGCGTGCCCAGAGAGATGGCTCTGCGTGCCATTTCAGGCACGCGTGCCATAAGTTCGCCATCATGGGTATAGGGTCTCCTGCTTGAGCAGAAGATTGGACTAGAAGACCTCCAAGGTCCCTTCCAGCTCTATCATGATTGATTGATTGAGATTCTCAGGCATCAGGTCATGGTTGTCCCAAACCTGCTTTATTCCAAATGGCAATTGGATTTCCTTGTTTTTTCTAGAAGACATTTCATTTCTCATCCAAGAAGCTTCTTCAGCTCTGGCTGAATGGTGGAGAAGGATTCAGGTGACTCTGAGGGCAAAGCTCAACCTCCAAGTGGCCTCAACGACTCCCAGAAAGAGTGCTAACCACACGACTGCAAGCAATACAAAATTCCACTCTCTTACCATTCGGTCAGAACTGAAGAAGCTTCTTGGACGAGAAGCGAAACGTCTTCAAGGAGAAACAAAGTCCAGTTGCCTTTTGGAAAAGCACCTTTGGGAGAACCGTGATCTGGATGACTGAGAATCTCCATAGACCACTGGATCCAGCCCATGGGGGGATTTAATCTGGCACCACTGGAACCAGTGAAGGACTGGCCTGCGGCGCCTATGCCAGAAAAAACAGCTCAGTTGCAGCCCATGTGCAACCCCCCCGGGGCCTGTGTTGTGACTCCAGCCCCCGAACCTGGCCCCATGCCCGAAAATGACTCTGAAAGTGAGGGGGAAGGGCCGGTAAGGCTTACCTCGGGAGCACCGATTCCTTTGGCTTGGCTCCAGGAGCCAGAATCAGACCAGTCGGAGGACGTAATGAGGCCATCATCCCCTGATTCCTCCCTTCCCCAGGCTACGCCTTCAGACCCAGCTGATAATAATAATAATCAAACTTGGATTGATCTGCGCTTGAGAAGATTAGAGAGGTGGCATCATCAAAGGGAAGGGTGGGGCAGGAGCCCCATCCCACATGATATATAAGGAGCTTTGGGACTGCTCTCACTCCACGGGAAGCAAAAGTTTAGCTGTACCGTTTCAAAAAGAGCTGAAAGTCTTGCTCCGTGAGTCATTTGTTTGAACTTTGGCAGGCAGCTGCGATTTCCCTGCCAGGACTGATAAGAGCCGTGAATCCACTGGCTGAAGGCCAGCTCGTGGGTCTGAAGTGGGGAAGGACACAGAACAACCTTTTTCAGCCATGATGGCCTCCTACAGCCCTCTGCCAGCAAAAATGGAGTCTCCCTCAGGCCCCGTTTTCTGCCATGACAGCTTCTTGCAGCCCTCTGCCAGTAAAAGTGCGTAACCCCCCACCCTGACCTCCGTTTTCCCTGGCTGTACAAGGCCATTGCAGCCAACCATGCCCGCCTCCCCCCTCCAAGGTCAATCACAACCCTAATGCAGCCCTTGATGAAATCGAGTTCGACACCCTGCCATAGCCATAATATTTGGTTTATGGCTGGCTACATACAACTAGCTACCAAGGCCAACGTTAAGGAACAGATTCTGACTTTCTAATAAATGGAAGACATACACGAATACAAGGAAACCCATTGATTTAGCAATCAAAACAGTAGTCTGCTGCGCCGAGAACTCCCAAAACAGTACTCCAAAGGACACTGATAAATATAACAGCAAGATAACTATTACACTTCTCTGCTTTCGGTTTAGACTTCTGCAAGGATTTAAGTTAAGGATTTAAATATCTCTTTCTGAATCTCTAATTCTAGCTTCTAGAATATCTGCAGCAGGTTGGTTTTAAATTAGATAGCTAGATAGCTGAAAGAGAGAGAGAGAGAGAGAGATTAATACAAAACTATCCTAAAATAGCAGTTAGATATAATGTAATCATGCAGGGATACGGTGGCTCAGGGGCTAGGATGTTGAGCTTGTTGATCGAAAGGTCGGCAGTTCGGCGGTTCGAATCCCTAGTGCTGCCGTGTAATGGGGTGAGCTCCCGTTACTTGTCCCAGCTTCTGCCAACCTAGCAGTTTCGAAAGCATGTAAAAATGCAAGTAGAAAAAATAGGGACCACCTTTGGTGGGAAGGGAACAGCATTCTGTGTGCCTTTGCCATTGAGTCATGCCGGCCACATGACCACGGAGACGTCTTCGGACAGCGCTGGCTCTTCGGCTTTGAAACGGAGATGAGCACCCCTCCCCTAGAGTCGGCAACGACTTGCACGTATGTGCGAGGGCAACCTTTACCTTTATAATGTAATCAGTGGTGGGATTCCAAATCTTTTCCTACCAGTTCTATGAGATTGCACTTTGCGCACATGTGCAGCACTCAAAGACCGCCCTTGGTGTCAGCGCTGGTGAGTTTAGCTGTTGCTTAGCTCAGCTGAGGCATGACAATTCACTCTGCCATGTGAATCAGCTGAGCTAAAAAAAAAAAAAATAGGATAGGGAATGGCAGGGGCAGGAGGGCGGAGCCAGCCACGGGTGGTATTTGCCGGTTATCTGAACTACTCAAAATTTCTTCTACCGGTTCTCCCAAACCGGTTCTAACCAACTGAGTACCACCTCTGGATATAATGATAACGTCTTTACCAAAGGAGGCTCATTTAGTGATGGAATTTCAGTTTCTTTCTAAAGGATTTGCAGTTAAAAAGGATCCGGAGAAGACCAATTAGAAAATCAAAACAAATTGGATAAAGTTCTTGGGATTCTAAGGACCCAAAACTGGACATGCATTGTCTGTGTAAACATTGAAGGGATTAAAAAAAAAAAAAAACCTATTAGGTAGCATCTCCAAGTCCTCTACCTTGCAATATATCAAGGTGTCGTGTATCCCATTCCTCCTCTGACGGCCGGGTCTGGAAAGTCTGTATCCAGTGTGGCCACGAAGCCTCTGCAGCTTTGCCAAATTCCTGTCAGAATTCTCAGGGCAGGCAGGAATCCAAGGTGTGACTTCAGCAACCAGATGAGACTTTGCCTGACTCAAGGAATGCCAAAAAGCAGATCCTTTATATAGGCCATGGGGTGTGGCTCCATGACTCAGCATTTATCCAGGCCTGCCCCTCCCTTCCTTTTGATGTCACCTCTCCATTCTCCGGAAGCGAGGATCAGCCCACCTTTCATCTTCTTGCTCAACTGCCGGCAATTCTAGCTCGTGGCTGGCTTCAGGCGCACATGCCATAGGAGGGAGGTTTGTTTGCTCAGTCTGTCTGGGCGTGGTGCCAGGGCTGGGGGCTGGAGGCATGCCAGGCCATTCTTCTTCACTATCAGCCTCTGGCTGAGATAGCAGGAGATGGGAGGGGCCCGGCTGCAGAGAGGGGGGCGGGCGAGGCACAACACAAGGTATATTTTTAAAAAAACATTTCAGTTGTATATGTCAGACAAAATGCTATTTATTGGTTTATCTCCTCTTGCCACAACATGCCTTCTGTCTCTTAAGGGCTAAAGAGACGGATCCAAGGGATGAATGGATTAGTATCTCCAGCTGCAACAATATTCTCCTAAGCGTAAGCCAAGAAATGCATTCAAATGCATGAATGAAAGCAAACTGCATATCAGTGCCTTAAACAGTCATTCATCACAATGCCAAAATTATGCTGCTGTAAAAACAAACAAAAACAAACAAACAAACAGCAACTACTTGACAACATAGCTTTGTTTTCATGGGCCACATGATCAAGAATTCATCTGAAGAATTTTAATCTCTCTTGACTTTCTGCATTCGTCCTATTTTTGACAGTACCTCTAGTCTTGTTTACGTTCTTAAATTGCACAATAATGAAAAATAACCAGGGGTGGATTTTTTTTTAATTTGCATTTATATCCCGACCTTCTCCGAAGACTCAGGGCAGCTTACACTATGTTAAGCAATAGTCTTCATCCATTTGCATATTATATACAAAGTCAACTTATTGCCCCCAACAATCTGGGTCCTCATTTTACTTACCTTATAAAGGATGGAAGGCTCAGTCAACCTTGGGCCTGGTGGGATTTGAACCTGCAGTAATTGCAAGCAGCTGTGTTAATAACAGACTGTCTTAGCAGTCTGAGCCACCAGAGGTCCAGAGGATTCAGATGATTCAGGATGGTTCGGGCAAACTGGATGTCAATTTTACATCCAGTTTGGCAAACCGGTAGTCCTGACGACCAGCTGGCCCTGCTCCACCCCACTCCGCCCCTCCCAGGAGCCCACACACACCATGTTCTGGCTCCCAGGTAAATGCAGGGAGGCCTACTAGGCCCTAAAGGGGGCACAGGAAGTGCAGTGAGAAACCCCGTGGCCATTTTGGCTCCCAGGGGGTTGTAGGAGGCCCAGTGTAGCCTCTCACATCACCCGGCTAGGCCCACCATGGCCCCGCCGACCCAGCTGGCCATTAGGGAAGAGAACCGGTTTCTAAATTAGTTGAATCCCACCACTGAAAATAACCCTTAAATGATTCTCACAACGAGTCATGTTGTCGTGTCCCACTCCTCCTCTGACAGTGGGTCTGGGAAGTCTGTATCAAGCGTGGCCACGAAGCCTCTGCAGCTTTGCCAAATTCCTGTCAGAGTTCTCAGGGCAGGCAGGAATCCAAGGTGTGACTTCAGCAACCAGATGAGACTTTGCCTGACTCAAGGAATGCCAAAAAGCAGATCCTTTATATAGGCCATGGGGTGTGGCTCCATGACTCAGCACTTATCCAGGCCTGCCCCTCCCTTCCTTTTGCTGACGTCACCTCTCCATTCTCCGGAAGCGGGGATCTGTCCACTTTTCGTCTTCCTGCTCAGCTGCCGGCAATTCTAGCTCGTGGCTGGTTTCTTGCTCACACGCTATGGGAGGGAGGTTTATTTGCTCAGTCTGTCCGGGCATGGTGCCAGGGCTGGGGGCTGGAGGCATGCCAGGCCAGTCTTCTTCACTATCAGTCTCTGGCTCAGATAACAGGAGATGGGAGGGGCCCGGCTGCGGAGAGGGGGGCGGGCGAGGCACAACACATGTTTCCTTTTCAGTATGTTTCCACTGACTTCTGACCTCAGCACTCTGTGAGTAATTCAGTGCAGTTCCGTGCTGATTTGACATGGTCCGGTTCCGGCAGAAGGCAGCAATAGGCTTGGGAAAATAAAGCTCTCACTTCTGTACCAGAGCATGAAAATGGAGTGAGAGGCAGCAGTGTTTGAAAATAAAAAATAATAATAAAAAAAAACCTCTGGTCTGTACCAGAAAAGCATGCTCTTGGACTGGAACGATGAGCAGAAATTGGAAATAAATGCCATTGAAAGAACAGCTCTTGATGTTATTATTTTTCTTCTATCTAGCAAAAGCTAAGATTGAACTATATCCTCTGGTACCTAAACACAGCCACTCTATAATATATCAAGTACTTCATGAGTCCTTGGCCCAATATCCATGCAATTTTCTCCCCTTTAGTCTTCCTAATTTATTCCGGAGTTGGCATCTGTCAGAACCAAAGGCCAAAGAAGACAATGCAGAGTTTCTTCTAAGCAGTTTCTATATTTTTCCTCTTCTATAGGCAGAAATCTTACCAAACTAAAGCAATGACTTGCATCATTAGGGATGTACTGTGAGAACACATTGGCAACAAAAATCAGAACACCGAATACAAGTTGTGCGGATACGACCTCATAGATGACCCTCACTCCGTCAAGGACCTAGGAGTACTCATCTTAAATGATCTAAGCCCCAGAGCTCACTATAACAGCATCGCGAAAAAAGCTGTTAACCTAATTTTGCAAAGCTTCTTCTCTAGTAACATCGAACTGTGAACTAGGGCATACAAAACCTTTGCCAGGCCAATTCTCTAATACTGTTCGTCTGCCAGGAATCCACACTGTATATCGGACATTGATACAATTGAGAAGCCCAGAAGTATTTCATGAGAAGAGTACTCCACTCCTCTGCTCACAATAGAATTCCTTATGCTACCAGACTTGAAATTTTGGGCTTGGACAACCTGGAACTATGCCGCCTACGGTCTGTCCTAAGTATACTACACAAAATTGTCTGCTACAACGTCCTACCTGTCAACTACTTCACCTTCAATCACAATAATACATGGGCAAACAATAGATACAAACTCAAGGTAAACCGCTCTAAACGCGATTGTAGAAAATACGATTTCAGCAACAGAGTGGTCAATGCCTGGAATGTTCTACCTGACTCCGTTGTTACATCCTCAAACCCTCACAGTTTCAACCTTAAACTGTCTACCGTGGACCTCACCTCATTCCTAAGAGGTCCATAATGGGGCGTGCATAAGCGCATCTACATGCCTACCGTCCCTGTCCTACTGTCCCCATTTATTCATATCCATTTCCTGTATTTATAATCATGTTTATACTTATACTTGTTATCTTGTACATGTTTGACAAACTAAATAAAATAAAATAAAATAAAAATAATAATAAAAACCTCTGGTCTGTACCAGAAAAGCATGCTCTTGGACTGGAGCGATGAGCAGAAATTGGAAATAAATGCCATTGAAAGAACAGCTCTTGATGTTATTATTTTTCTTCTATCTAGCAAAAGCTAAGATTGAACTATATCCTCTGGTACCTAAACACAGCCACTCTATAATATATCAAGTACTTCATGAGTCCTTGGCCCAATATCCATGCAATTTTCTCCCCTTTAGTCTTCCTAATTTATTCCGGAGTTGGCATCTGTCAGAACCAAAGGCCAAAGAAGACAATGCAGAGTTTCTTCTAAGCAGTTTCTATATTTTTCCTCTTCTATAGGCAGAAATCTTACCAAACTAAAGCAATGACTTGCATCATTAGGGATGTACTGTGAGAACACATTGGCAACAAAAATCAGAACACCGAATACAAGTTGTGCGGATACGACCTCATAGATGACCCTCACTCCGTCAAGGACCTAGGAGTACTCATCTTAAATGATCTAAGCCCCAGAGCTCACTATAACAGCATCGCGAAAAAAGCTGTTAACCTAATTTTGCAAAGCTTCTTCTCTAGTAACATCGAACTGTGAACTAGGGCATACAAAACCTTTGCCAGGCCAATTCTCTAATACTGTTCGTCTGCCAGGAATCCACACTGTATATCGGACATTGATACAATTGAGAAGCCCAGAAGTATTTCATGAGAAGAGTACTCCACTCCTCTGCTCACAATAGAATTCCTTATGCTACCAGACTTGAAATTTTGGGCTTGGACAACCTGGAACTATGCCGCCTACGGTCTGACCTAAGTATACTACACAAAATTGTCTGCTACAACGTCCTACCTGTCAACGACTACTTCACCTTCAATCACAATAATACATGGGCAAACAATAGATACAAACTCAAGGTAAACCGCTCTAAACGCGATTGTAGAAAATACGATTTCAGCAACAGAGTGGTCAATGCCTGGAATGTTCTACCTGACTCCGTTGTTACATCCTCAAACCCTCACAGTTTCAACCTTAAACTGTCTACCGTGGACCTCACCTCATTCCTAAGAGGTCCATAATGGGGCGTGCATAAGCGCATCTACATGCCTACCGTCCCTGTCCTACTGTCCCCATTTATTCATATCCATTTCCTGTATTTATAATCATGTTTATACTTATACCTGTTATCTTGTACATGTTTGACAAACTAAATAAAATAAATAAAAATAAAAATAAGTAAACTTCTCTGGAGGAAGGATCTTGAAACTCTTCCTCCCAACTGAACTATCTAACTGAACTTTGCTAACTCTTGCTCTTCTGGAATGCACTCCCTCCCTTCTGGGAATCCAGACTACATTCCACTGCAGCATCAGAACTGACAGTGACTTCTTCGCCTTCTAAATGAGGACCTTTCTGTACTGGTTTCATTGAGAAAGCATGAGTTGTAGTGTCTGGTGCCCCAATATCTCTCACAACTGTGATGCGATCCAACTTCACAGCTACCATCAAGGGCTGGGCTGAGGGACCAGCTGAAGTTTCTCCAGGACTTGCCCTGGTTTGTGAGCATCCCAAGAAAACCAGGAGAAAATGCATGCATGTCATTGTATCAACAATTCACAACCCAACTGGGAGAATTCTGATGATCTCCAAATCTGAAACCTAACTAAAGAAAAAGTTAGATATGAAACATATGAGATCTTCTCTTTTTCTCCAATAAAATGTAGTGTGTGTGTGTGTGTAAAACATGTGTATATGTGTGTTATGTATGTGTATGGGTAGATATATACTTTCTTTAAAGAGCAGACAACAGAATTTCATTTTTAATGTGGGGCAGTGTGCTCACAGTACAAAAATGTCAATAAAGGTTATCTATCTATCATCTCTCTCTCTCTCTCTCTCTCTCTCTCTCTCTCTCTCTCTCTCATCCTATCTATCTATCTATCTATCTATCTATCTATCTATCTATCTATCTATCTATCTATCTATCTATCTATCTATCTATCTATCTATCATCTATCCAGGGGTGGGATTCTACCGGTTTGCACCAGTTTGTTAGAATCAGTTGTTAAGTAGTTAAGCAGTTCGGAGAACCGGTTGTTAGAAGAAATCTCCTTTTCCTTTTTTCCACTTTACAGGGTTAATCCTGTAAGGAATTACAACATTCTGCTGCTTTTTCTAGCCTAATCTTTATTGCTGAAAAGTTATTTTTGACCAGTCCTCGCACTTTTGACTGGTCCTCGCACTTACAACTGTCCTCACATTTTACGTTTTGTGCCCTATCTTGTCACTGGGGTGAAGAGAAGCAGCACTGTTATGAAATGAGTGACACAGTTGTTAAGAATGCTGCAATGGCCCTAAATGTGAGGATGGTCATAAGTGTGAGGACCAGTCAAAAGTGCGAGGACCAGTCAGAAATGACTTTTTTCAGCCCTCTGAGTAGTCCCTATGCAGGTAGCCGTGCCCACCCAGTCACGTGCCCAACAAGTCACATACCCAAATAAGCCATGCCCACAGAACCGGTTGTTTAAAAATTTGAATCACACCACTGCATCTATCATCTATCATCTATCCATCTCTCTCTCTCTCTCCATCCATCTATCTATCTATTCTTTCCCTCTCTCCCACCCCCACCCCTATTTCTTCCTCCCATGTAGGCTAAAATATGTAGGTTATGTCTGTTGAACACAATTCTGGGAACTCTCAGTAAAAGTTGTAAGTACTACAATTAATCCTCTTGCAAATCCAGGCAAGACCAAAGTTCACTTTTTTCCATTACAACTAAATATATTAAGAAGGGAAAGAGGAAAAAAGAGAGAAAGACATTATTTTAAAATGTCAGGCAAAGCTCTCGGCAGGGGGTGGAATTTAAGGTGGGCTAAAATATATCTCATTTTTTCCTTCCAGATTATTTTAAGGAAATATTATCTCAGGAGTAAGTGAGAATTTAAAAGTCATCCTGAAAAGTGGAACTTTCAAGTTTCAGAACACTTTCTTGTGCTTATATGCTACCGCAGCGCATAGCACTTTTATAACTATATTCTATGGGCATGATTCATCCAAAGTTAAGTAACTTTCAAGTTGAAATCTCTTCATGATGGTATTTATATAGCATGCAGTGAAGAAATAGATAGGGAACCTAAACTAACTGAGTGAACCTGGAGAAAAAATTGGTGGCTACATAATGAGCAGGAATAAACTTATCATTGTTATAATGTGGATGAACATTATTTTTCCTACCATCACAATATCATCACAGTGGGAATGTCTGTAAAATTGCCATTATGAATACAGTTTGCTATCCGAAGGTTTGAGTTCTAAGGGATCTATGCAGGGGTGAAATCTAAAATTTTTCCCTACCCATTCTGTGGGCGTGGCTTAATTGGTGGGTGTGGCTTGGTAGTCAGGTGACTGAATGGGCATGGTCAATAATAATAAATAATAAAAATAATAAAGTATACAAACTTGGGAGTGCACCGATTTACCTTCTTTAAAAATAGAGGCACAGGTCTACCAATTGCCTTTTTTTTTTGGAGGCACCGGTCCACCTTCTTTAAAAATAGAGGCCCCAGTCTACCAATTGCCTTTTACTGAGAGGCCCCGGTCTATCAAGTGCCTTTTTTTGGTAGGCACCGGTCTACCTTCTTTAAAAATAGAGGCACCGGTCTACTAGCTGCCTACAGCGCTGATCAGCTGTAGTGGGGCCCTTTGAAGTGCCGCAGCAGTCATTTAAGGCCGTTTGCAGCTATCGCTTCAGGGACAGAGAAGAGGAACAGCGAGACATGGGCAGGGGGGAGGGATTTTTGCTACCGGTTCTCCGAACTACCTGCTCCCATCGCTACCGGATCGCGGGATGCAGTCTGAACCAGGAGCATTTCACCCCTGGATCTATGTGTCAGGCACCAGGGATATCAGAAGATCCAGGCAGTTTAAATGCATATCAAGATTTATTATAAGCTTAGGGTCTCTATAAGAATCTGAACTACTAATGGTTAGAGCAATGTGGTGGTAGGCAAGAGTCAAAGGAATTCAAGTTGGGCTGGACTTAGATCTCTTGTGGATGCGAAAGGACTCATGACTGATGATGCATTTGACCCCTCCCTCAGTCTCAGCCTGGAGATCTCCTACACTATGTGCTGGAGAGAGACTGGTTGAGCCAGAGGGAGGAGTCAAGTGGGGAATTGGTTTGGAATCATTTTTATGTAAGCACAACAGGGCAGGATCTAACTCCTCTTGAATGACATTGAACCTTATCAAGCCTTTGTTGTTGTTAGTTGCGAAGTCGTGTCCGACCTATCACGACCCCATGGACAATGTTCCTCCAGGCCTTCCTCTCCTCTACCATCCCCTGGAGTCCATTAAAGCTCACGCTGACTGCTTCAGTGACTCCATCCAGCCACCTCGTTCTCTGTCGTCCCCTTCTTCTTTTGCCCTCAATCTTTCCCAGCATTAGGCTCTTCTCTAGTGAGTCCTTCCTTCTCATTAGGTGGCCAAAGTATTTCAGTTTCATCTTCAGGATCTGGCCTTCTAAACAGCAGTCAGTCAGGGTTGATCTCCTCTGGGACTGACTTGTTTGTTCGCCTTGCAGTCCAAGGGACTCACAGGAATCTTCTCCAGCACCAGAGTTCAAAGGCCTCAATTCTTGGCGCTCAGCGTTTCTTATGGTCCAACTTTCACAGCCATACATTGCAACTGGGAAAATCACAGCCTTGACTATATGCACTTTTGTTGGCAGGGTGATGTCTCTGCTTTTTAGTACGCTTTACCCAGTACACTTTATCAAACCTTACCCAGGTGAAAATTGCCAGTCTGGGAAGACAGATGAGAGACACAGACAGACAGACAGACAGACAGACAGAGACGGAGAGACAGAGACAGAGACAACCAGTTGATGGATGGATGGATGGATGGATGGATGGATGGATGGATGGACGGACAGACGGACTGTGGGAAGATTGCTGCAAACTAGGCATTAAGCAATAAAGTGGCTAATTTGAACACTTCACTGGCCAGATTCGCCAGTTGCGCCCCTTCCTGGACCGGGATGCCCTATGCATGGTCACTCATGCTCTGGTTACCTCTCGCTTGGATTACTGCAATGCTCTCTACATGGGGCTCCCCTTGAAGAGCACCCGGAGGCTCCAGTTGGTTCAGAATGCAGCTGCGCGGGTGATTGAGGGAGCCGTTCGTGGCTCCCATGTAACACTGCTCCTGCGCAGACTGCACTGGCTACCTGTGGTCTTTCGGGTGCACTTCAAGGTTTTGGTTACTACCTTCAAAGTGCTCCATGGCTTAGGACCGGGTTACTTACTTACGGGACCGCCAACTGCCACCGTTTGCCTCCCACCGACCCGTACGCTCTCACAGAGAGGGACTCCTCAGGGTGCTGTCCGCCAAACAATGTCGGCTGGCGGCCCCCAGGGGAAGGGCCTTCTCTGTGGGGGCTCCCACTCTCTGGAATGAACTTCCCCCAGGATTACGACAACTACCTGACCTTCGGACCTTTCGCCGTGAGTTGAAGACCTACCTATTTATTCATGCAGGACTGACATAGAAATTTTTAAATAAATTTTAGCAGTTTTAATATTTTATTTAACTTGGGGTTTTTATGTTCTTACTAGTTTTAATTTGGCCTGATGTTTAATAAGATTTTTAAAATTGTTTTATTATGTATATTGTATTGTTTTTTATTATGGCTGTGAACCGCCCTGAGTCCTTTGGGAGAAGGGCGGTATAAAAATCTAAATAAACTAAACTAAACTAAACTAAACTTCACGTATGAGTCTGGTTGTTCATACCTGACACTGTGATAATGTTGTAATGAACTGTTAACTCCTTGTTAACTGCTCTCATTTACAAGGGAAGGAACAGATTCAAAGGGTGGCTATGAGAACTCCCTTCAGAATTCAGAGACACGTGAACTGGCCATACTGGTTTTCAGGAAGAGACCCTGGATGGAATCCTTTCTGTCTATATGTGTAAGAGTTCTTTCATTTGAAGCTTCCG
The DNA here is from genome assembly GCF_028640845.1 of Ahaetulla prasina. NCBI lineage: Eukaryota > Metazoa > Chordata > Lepidosauria > Squamata > Colubridae > Ahaetulla > Ahaetulla prasina. The sequence continues at coordinate 84,869,451 of NC_080546.1, read as the reverse complement.
ATAGGAAAATTCAGGGGAACATGTAACGATAAACAACCATGTTGTGTCTGGTTGAGGTCAAGCTCTTGAAGGACGGTGACTCATGAAACAAAACACACTTGGATTTCTGGAAAGATTTTTTATTGCTAGCAGGGTCAATAAAGGGAATGTTTCCATTTAATTACCTTGTATAATTAAGTGAGAGCTACTGTGGTGTTGTGGCGAAAGGATTTGGCTTGAAACCTGGATACTGGAAGTTCTAATCCTACCTTAAGCACGAAGGCAGCTGAGTCATCTTGTCTTGGTCATGGTTCTTTCTCCTGTTCCTCAAGGCTATTCCTTCTGCTCATGAATCATCTTTGCATCACTGCCTGAAAAAGTTGCAGAAAATGAGACAGAGCTCTGAAAGACAGAGGTAAACAAGCAGGCCTCTTTTGTGACGAATAAATAATTTCCCAAATGCAACCGGCATAATCTGACCAGCGTTAGTTGATGTATTCAGCTATATTTTTTTCAGACGGCATTTTTAAAAAGGAGTAGATTGGTTTTTTGTTTTTTGTTTTTTTAAAAAGCTGCATTGATAAAAAGTTACATGATAAACATATACAACATGAAACCTGAAATAGCAATTTTTGTAAAGGGGACAAAATAGAATTTACCAGTATTTCTAAATTTCTTCATACGAGGATAGTGGGATCTAATCACACACACACACACACACACACACACACAGAGTTAGTTCTAGTGATACATATATATAGTTAGACAGATAAAATAGATAGATAGATAGATAGATAGATAGATAGATAGATAGATAGATAGATAGATAGATAGATAGATAGATAGATGGTTTTGAATATAGTAGATGGATGGATAAATGGATAGGTGGATATAGATAGATGGATAGATAGATGGATAGATGGATAGATAGATAGATAGATAGATAGATAGATAGATAGATAGATAGATAGATAGATAGATAGATAGATAGATAGATAGATAGATGGGTTTGGATATAGTGGATGGATGGATGGATGGATGGATGGATGGATGGATGGATGGATAGATAGATGATAGAGATAATGTAGATAAATAAATCCATAGATATAGATGCAAAACTCACAAATTTATACCCAATTTTACCAAGATAATTTAAACAAGTAGGATTTATTCCATAAAATTAAACTCTACTAATGCACTACAGACAAATATTTGTATTTATAGCTATAGCTATAGAATAAGTATACTTTATTACAAAACTTCATGCTTAAATTAAGCTGAATGAAATTGCTTGGAATCAATTTGAAATAAGCATGGGCTTGTTAAGAATCTAATCCCAAGTTGCTACCATTACACCTATGCTATAAATATCAGAGGAGGTAAAAAATACCTTAAGCAAATCGAAAGTTAAATTATATTGTTTAACCTTGTGTCTTCTCCTGGTTTGTAATACCTTCTGTGCCATTCTCACAAAATCGGTGAAGCAAAAATAACATACCCGATCACTGCAAAGAGAAAGGATAACATGATCGAATGAGGGAGCCAAGCAATCCATTTCTAATCCCAATTAACAATTCAGCATCGCGAACAGATTTAAACACCATTAACCATTACCAGAAACAGTAAGTCCTTATATACATATCAAAAATAGAGAATGCAAACTAATCCATTATACCCAGTGGTGGGATTCAAGTAATTTAACAACCGGTTCTCTGCCTTAATGATTTCTTCCAACAACCAGTTCACCAAACTGCTTAGAAAGTTAACAACCGGTTCTCCTGAATAGGTGCGAACTGGCTGAATCCCACCACTGATTATATCTATGGGAACTGAAACATCAGAAGTAGCTAATTGTCCATTAATTGTTAAAAAGGAAGGTGTATTTTAAACCCAGGCAAAGCATCTATTTCATATACCAGTAGAAGGGAAGAATGACTTCGTTTAACGACCCCATAATCCCTTGCAGGGTGGAGACTGGGCAACTGAATGGAGCTAGTGGAGTGTTTTAATGGCTGGATGCCCTTCCTGTCGCCAACACAGAGTGTTGTTCAGCAGATATATTCTCAATGTGTCCAGAGAGACAAATATCAGCCTCTACCTAGGATCGAACCCACAGTCTCCTGATTGTGAGGCGAGAGCTCCACCTCTAGGCCACCGCAGCACTCCAATGGAAAAATGACTGGCAGCTATTTATTTATTATTTTATTTGCTTTTATTGTGCCTTTATTATTTGTATAAGTAACCCGAAGTGGAAAATATACCTAATGCTCCTTCTTCCTCTTACGTTTCCCATAACAACAACCCTGTGAGGTGAGTTGGGCTGAGAGTGAATGATTGGCTCAGAGTCACCCAGCCAGTTTTTTTTTCTTTTTTTTGCCTAAGGCTGGACTAGAACTCACAATCACCTGCTTTCTAGCCTGGTGTCTTACCCACTAGACTAAACTGGCTTTACACCCATTGATATCTCTTCAATTCCAATACAAAGATGTAGGCTTCTTACCCACTACTGACTTATAATCTCTCCATGGACCATCTAGCCATTGTAATTAAAGCCTTAACTATTTGTGAAAACACTGGGAAGTTTTGTTTATATTCTAACTTTTCTCCTGGTGTTCAAAACACACTTTCATACCTCCAGAAGGGGTGTGTACTCCACACTGGAGGTATTTAAAAAGAGATTGGACAGTCATTTGTCTGGAATGGTATAGGGTCTCCTGTTTAGTAAAAGGTTGGACTAGAAATTCTTCAAGGTCCCTTCCAACTCTGTTATTCTATATTCAATCAATCAATCAATCAATCAATCAATCAGAATAGAGCTGGAAGGGACCTTGGAGGTCTTCTAGTCCAACCCCCTGCTCAAGCAGGAGACCCTATACCATTTCAGACAAGTGGCTGTCCAATCTCTTCTTAAAAACCTCCAGTGATGAAGAATCCACAACTTCTGAAGGAAGGTTGAATCAGAGGTATCTTCAGATGTGTCAAAACACGCCAAGAATAGAATAGAATAGAATAGAATAGAATAGAATAGAATAGAATAGAATAGAATAGAATAGAATAGAATTTATTGGCCAAGTGTGATTGGACACACAAGGAATTTGTTTTGGTGCATATGCTCTCAGTGTTCATACAAAAAAAAAATACCTTTCATCAAAGGTACAACATTTACAACACAAATAATGGTCATAGGTTGCAATTTAACCCTTAATGATAGTAACAAAAAGTTACAGTCATACAGTCATAAGTGGAAAGAGATTGGTGATGGAAACGATGAGAAGATTAATAGTAGTGTAGATTTAGTAAATAGTTTGACAGTGTTGAGGGAATTATTTGTTTAGCAGAGTGATGGCCTTCGGGGGGAAAAACTGTTCTTGTGTCTAGTTGTTCTGGTGTGCAGTGCTCTGTAGTGACGTTTTGAGGGTAGGAGTTGAAACAATTTATGTTTAGGATGCGAGGGGGTCTGTAAATATTTTCACAGCCCTCTTTTTGACTCGTGCAGTATACAGGTCCTCCATGGAAGGCAGGTTGGTAGCCATTGTTTTTTCTGCAGTTCTAATGATCCTCTGAAGTCTGTGTCTTTCTTGTTGGGTTGCAGAACCAAACCAGGCAGTTATAGAGGTACAGATGACAGACTCAATAATTCCTCTGTAGAAACAACTCTGTAAGTAGACCTCCTCTTCTTTGTGGCAAACCCAAATCCTGCAACCATTCTTCATGTGGTTTAATCTCCAGGCCTTTAATCATCGTAGCTGCTCTTCTCTCCACTTCTTCCAAAGTCTCAATAACTTCTTTTTTTTTGTAATGTGGTGATGTGTAATCCTCTCCTTCTATTTTATATTCTTCCCAATAAAACAGCCCCATAGGTAAGTTGGGCTGAAAGAGTGATGGGGTGAAACTCATCCAGTGACTTTTCATTGTTAAAGGTTGACTTAACTAAATAAAAGAATTTTTTAAAAAATATCCAAGCAAATGAACTACAAGGAAAACATGTCCATTAATATTTTCCTTTTGCTCAAAGATAGGATCCTCGGGGTGTTTCGACACATCTGAAGATACCTCTGATTCAAGGATCTGCAAGCTAAATAAAGATAAAACTTTTTTTTTTCTGTAGAGATGTTCCACTTCTCTCGTTATATAAGGCTGTATATCTTAATAATGGTCCCATCCTTTCAATTCCCAGGGGATCATTTCTCCTCTTCGGTTCAGGACAAGAAAACGCTTGGACAGATGTTCAATAGGATTTCTGCAACTAATCTTATATCTTTCTCAAGAAACACCATCTGGTTCGGGCATTTTATTTCTTCATCAACTGACCTCTATTTCTTAGATACTGGAATGTTCATCCTGACAATTTAACCTTTGTCAGATGCTGGAACCCATCCTTTTTTAATTTTTATTTATTTATTTTATTTAGTTTGTCAAACATGTATGAGATAACAGGTATCAACATGTATATGAGCAGAGGTAATGAGTACAAATAAATGGGGACAGAAGGACAGGGACGGTAGGCATGCTTGGGTCCCCCAAGGCTGTGTGCTCTCCCCACTTCTCTTCTCTCTGTATACCAATGACTGCATCTCCAATGATCCATCTGTTAAACTACTGAAGTTCGCAGATGACACAACAGTGATCGGTCTCATTTGAGACAATGACGAATCCGCATATAGACGAGAGGTCGAACGAATAGCCTTGTGGTGCGACCGTAACAATCTGGAACTGAACACATTCAAAACAGTAGAAATGGTGGTAGACTTTAGGAGAAACCCTTCCATATTTCCACCTCTCACAATACTAGACAACACAGTATCAGTAGTAGAAACCTTTAAATTTCTAGGTTCTATCATATTGCAAGATCTAAAATGGACAACTAACATCAAAAACATCATCAAAATAGGACAACAAAGAATGTTCTTTCTGCGCCAACTCAATAAGTTCAAACTGCCCAAGGAGCTGCTGATTCAGTTCTACAGAGGAATTACTGAGTCTGTCATTTGCATCTCTATAACTGTCTGGTTTGGTTCTGCAACCCAACAAGAAAGACACAGACTTCAGAGGATAATTAGAACTGCAGAAAAAATAATTGCTACCAACTTGCCTTCCATTGAGGACCTGTATACTGCACAAATCAAGAAGAGGGCTGTGAAAATATTTACAGATCCCTCACATCCTGGATATAAACTGTTTCAACTCCTACCCTCAAAACGACGCTATAGAGCACTGTACAACAGAACAACTAGACACAAGAACAGTTTTTCCCCGAAGGCCATCACTCTGCTAAACAAATAATTCCCTCAACACTGTCAAACTATTTACTAAATCTGCACTACTATTAATCTTCTCATCGTTCCCATCACCAATCTCTTTCCACTTATGACTGTATGACTGTAACTTGTTGCTGGTAATCCTTATGATTTATATTGATATATTGACCATCATTTGTGTTGTAAATGTTTTACCTTGATGAAGGTATCTTTTCTTTTATGTACACTGAGAGCATATGCACCAAGACAAATTCCTTGTGTGTCCAATTACACTTGGCCAATAAAAAATTCTATTCTATTCTATTCTATTCTATTCTATTCTATTCTATTCTATTCTATTCTATTCTATTCTATTCTATTCTATTCTATTCTTTCTATTCTGCACGCCTCCTTAGGGACCTATTAGGAATGGGGTGAGGTCCATGGCAGACAGTTTAAGGTTGAAGCTATAGGGGTTTCAGGATGTAACAATGGAATCAGGTAGAGCATTCCAGGCATTGACCACTCTGTTGTTGAAGTCATATTTTCTACAATCGAGTTTAGAGTGGTTTACCTTGAGTTTGTCTCTATTGTTTGCCCGTGTATTATTGTGGTTGAAAGTGAAGTAGTCGTTGACAGGTAGGACGTTATAGCAGACAATTTTGTGTACTATATTTAGGTCAGACCATAGGTGGCGTAGTTCCAGGTTGTCCAAGCCCAACATTTCAAGTCTGGTGGCATAAGGAATTCTATTGTGAGCAGAGGAGTGGAATACTCTCCTTGTGAAATACCGCTGGACTCGCTCAATTGTATTAATGTCCGATATACAGTGTGGATTCCAGGCAGATGAGCTGTATTTGAGAATTGGTCTTGCAAAGGTTTTGTATGCCCTACTTCACAGTTTGATATTACCGGAGAAGAAGCTTTACAAAATTAGGTTAACAACTCTTAATGCCTTTTTGGTGATGCTGTTACAGTGAGCTCTGGGGCTTAGATGATTTAAGATGAGTACTCCTAGGTCCTTGACAGAGTGAGGGTGGTCTACGAGGTCATCAAGTGGTAGTCATCTTGAAGAGGATTCCATGCATCATAAAGGTAAAGATAAAGGTTCCCCTTGCACATACGTGCTAGTCGTTCCCAACTCTAGGGGGCGATGCTCATCTCCATTTCAAAGCAGAAGAGCCAGCGCTGTCTGAAGACATTTCCTTGGTCATCTGGCTGGCATGACTAAATGCCAAAGGCACATGGAACACTGTTACCTTCCCATCAAGGTGATCCCTATTTTTTCTACTTGTATTTTTACATGCTTTTGAACTGCTAGGTTGGCAGAAGCTGGGACAAGTAACAGGAGCTCACCCCGTTATGCGGCACTAGGGATTCGAACCGCTGAACTGCCAACTTTTCGATCAACAAGATGAGCGTTTTAGCCACTGAGCCCTGTATGAATTTATGCATATATGTTTGTTTAAGGTAACATCTCATCTTTATTCAACAAACAAATGTTGAACTTACTGCAGTTGTTAGATGGTGCAATAAATTTAGTTTACATAGCTATGATTTGTTGAGCATGTCAGCATTTAGTGGTTATATAGTCAAGGTCTGATTATAAGCTCTACTCTCTTTAATGAATGCTATGGATATCTTCAGCTTCAACCACAATAATACACAATAATAGACGGGCAAACAATCGATACAAACTCCAAATGCTCCAAACTTGATTGCAGAAAATACAACTTCAGCAACAGAGTGGTCAACGCCTGGAATGCTCTACCCGACGCCGTTGTTACAGCCTCAAACCCCCACAGCTTCAACTTCAAACTCTCTACAGTGGACCTGACTTCATTCCTAAGATGTCCATAAATGGACTCCATAAGCGCACCAACGTGCCTACCGTCCTTGTCTTACTGTCCCCAATTATCTGTACTTACTTCCTTTGTTTATGTTTCTGTTTCTGTTTATACCTATACCTGCTATCTTTTTTTTTTAATTTGAATTTATATCCCGCCCTTCTCCGAAGACTCAGGGCGGCTTACAATGTGTTAAGCAATAATCTTCATCCATTTGTATATTATATACAAAGTCAACTTTTATTGCCTCCAACAATCTGGGTCCTCATTTTACCTACCTTATAAAGGATGGAAGGCTGAGTCAACCTTGGGCCCAGTGGGACTTTAACTTGCAGTTATTGCAGGCAGCTGTGTTAATAACAGACTGCTTAGTCTGTTGAGCCACCAGAGGCCCTTGTACATGTTTGACAAGCAAAATAAATAAATAAATAATTTTCTCTTTGGATCGGGTGGAAAGGAAAAGAGACACGTACATTTTATCCGGTCTCATTTCAACTGCTGGAAATTAACCTCCCAACACTGTAAATGAGCATTCACTAATGTGGAATTTCCCATAATGCCCAGTCTTGGTTAACGCAGATCATTCTAGCACTGAAGTCCAGATAGTCAGGTTACTGAAAGGTCTTGCAAAAAACAAACAAACCCATTTCAGATGCTTTCTCTGAAGGAGAAGAGGAGAAAAATCCTTTTCGGCATGTGGAAGTAATTGTATGAATGGGCCAAGTTTATTTATGTCATTAGCAAAGCTGGCTGATGTAGCATATTCCTTCTGCCTAATTAAAAAGCAAAAACAAACAAAACAACAAAATGAAACAGTGAGAAAGATGCTTCCCCCCCCCCAAGTCTGCCAAAGAAAAGCTTTAATAGATTCCTCCCGCTTTTTCTAGTTCTTATCCATCAACTGAGGTCCTTTTATATTGTATGCACATATCAGGAGGATATAAATAAATATAACTTATGGAGAGAGAAATGGCAAGAGAGCGAGAAAGATGCAAAGATGCATGTATACATAGATAGATAGATAGATAGATAGATAGATAGATAGATAGATAGATAGATAGATAGATAGATAGATAGATAGATAGATAGATAGATAGATAGATAGATAGATAATGAGAGAGAGATGATAGATAGTAGGTAGATAGATAGATAGATGATAGTTAATTAATTAGATAGATAGATAGATAGATAGATAGATAGATAGATAGATAGATAGATAGATAGATGATAGTTAGTTAGTTAGTTAGATAAATAGTAGATAGACATATGGAGATATAGAGATAAATACCCTGTTTTCCCCAAAATAAGACATCCCCTGATAATAAACCCTTATTCCAGGGTTCAAAAAAAATATAAGACAGGGTCTTATTTTCAGGGAAACATGGTAGGTAGGTAGGTAGGTAGGTAGGTAGGTAGGTAGGTAGGTAGGTAGGTAGGTAGGTAGATAGATAGATAGATAGATAGATAGATAGATAGATAGATAGATAGATAGATGATACATAGCTGATAAATAGATGATAGACAGACAGACAGACAGACAGACAGACAGACAGACAGACAGACAGACAGACAGACAGACAGACAGACAGACAGATGAATATATAGATACATAGGTAAACATTATTTCTTCTTTCCTTTTTGGAACCGAAGGCTTCAACCCCAGCAGATGAAATATTTTGCAATGCCATTGGATAGTGAATAAAATCAATTCTCTTTGTGATTTGCTCATTTGATCCAACTAAGCCATACCAGGCAATCAACAGAGCTGCAAGGCTTTATAGTATATTATGAAATAAATGTCAACGGGCATTGATTTATAGATACTGCCCATCTGGGGTATGTGTCACATAAATCAACATTTATTTGCAGATGGGGTGTAAAAACCCTTCCACCTTTGTTAGAACTTCAGTTCAGCATCATGTTTGAATCACAGCCCAGGAAAAGGATAGGATCAAACTATATTTGCATGCACCTGGTTTTATTCTCAAAGCCTTTACTGTTGCATGAAGATTGCATATTTGTTTTGGTTTGTTTGTTATATATTTTTTTGGTCCGTAAAATATAAAATTAGGTGATCCTGAATTAAACAGACTTCGAAAAGATTCACGTTGCTGTTTGCTATTTCAGCTAATGGCAATAAACATGCTTGTCCAAAGATGAAACTGAAGACATTAAAGTAATATTGTAAGGAAACAGCCCATTAATTTCAAGTATCATTATTAGAAGTTGTTTATCATAAAAGATTTGATGTTTTCATGATTGAGATATTTAATTTGAAACGTGGGTATACACACCCACACATGTAGGCACAAATAATTCTTGCACACTGAAAGTATGCATAGCATTACTTCCCTCAACACTGTCAAACTATTTACTAAATCTGCACTACTATTAACCTTCTCAACGTTCCCAACACCTGTCTCCTTCCACTTACTGCATGACTGTAACTTTGTTGTTTGTATCCTTACGATTTATATTGATATTGTTTCCTGATTGCTTATTTGTACCCTATGACTATCATTAAATGTTGTACCTTATGATTCTTGATGAACGTATCTTTTCTTTTATGTACACTGAGAGCATATGCACCAAGACAAATTCCTTGTGTGTCCAATCATGCTTGGCCAATTAAAAAAAAATCTATTCTATTCTATTCTTTTTCACCACATGTATGAATTGCAAGGTAGAGAAAGAAGGATCAATTTTTCAGGCAAATATCAGTATAATGATCTAAATCCCATTCTTTTGCATTACCAAAATGAAGAGAATTCAACATTCACTCTGTCAATTAATTATTATTATTATTTTGTTCTATTGCATATAAAAAATCCATTTTCAGTTAAACAGTGTGTTGTCTGGGTGCAAATACTTTTAGGAAATAATCAAAATATTTAGAATAATGTTCATTACATTGGTATTAATTATATAATACTTGCTTATCCATTTTAACAAACCTTCCTTATAACGTTAGTTCTTTTCTTATATTTCCATGTTTCTAACTTCTGTTTTTATTGGTTTTTAATCATTGATAAAATAAATCCCATGTTAAGAAATATTCCGTTTCTTTCTTTTCCTTAATTTTCAGTGGTAATCTACCTTTGTTGTTGTACCTTGATGAAGGTATCTTTTCTTTTGTGTACACTGAGAGCATATGCACCAAGACAAATTCCTTGTGTGTCCAATCACACTTGGCCGATAAAAAATTCTATTCTATTCTATTCTATTCTATTCTATTCTATTCTATTCTATTCTATTCTATTCTATTCTATTCTATTATCACATGTGGTGGCCATGCCCAAAGGCAAAAACATTTTGGACAAAAATATATACATGGTTGGAAAAAAATGATAAAGCAACATATAGATTTAAAACCAGATATATTTTTGTTGGGCATTTTAAAAAAAAAGGAATAAAAAGAATGAACATCATAAATCTAACTCTCACTCCTAGTGACTTGTGAACTTTAAGAAGACGTAAATGTAACCTTTTGAATTATATCATCAATCCAAGGCCAAATTCTAATGTCTCTTTATAATCATCCTTCTTTCTCTTGCCCAATACCTTTGCTTCCATTAATATGTGATTGATATGTGATTGAATGAAATTAATATGTGATTGAATAAAAAAACAAAGAATAAAAATGGGTCAAAAACTCCTCACCCAAAAGCCTAAATGAAGCTGAGGGAACGCAAATTACCTGTCAGTTCATGCTGAGTTCCTCCTGAGATGTAAAATAGTAGAGATGTATGATAATCAGTGATGGGATTCAAATTTTTTTACTACCGGTTCTGTGGACGTGGCTTGGTGGACGTGGCAGGGGAAGGATACTGCAAAATCTCCATTCCCACCCCACTCCATGGAAAGGATACTGTAAAATCACCATTCCCACCCCACTCCAGGGGAAGGATACTCTAAAATCTCCATTTCCACCCGACCTCACTAACCTGCTTTCCAACTGCTTTCTCCTGTGCAGGGCAACAAAAGAAGACCCAGCCGATCAGCTGGGACTCGGGAGGCAATGAATAGATCGGGGGCAGAGCCAGCCAGAAGTGGTATTTGTCGGTTCTTCGAACTACTCAAAATTTCTCCTACCGGTTCTCCAGAACCGGTCAGAACTGGCTGAATACCATCTCTGGATAAAATATTGTAGATATTATACAATCATAGAATCCTAGGATTGGCAGCGACTTGGAGGTCTTCTAGTTCAAACTCTTGCCCATGGCAAGATGTCTGATATCACCCTTCTTCAACACTGAAGTTCAAAAGAATCAATAGTTTTCTATCCTGTTTTTTTTCAAAGGACAACTTTTGCATCCATCGAGTGTCATGGGGAAAATCATCGACTGCAAGATCGTAATATTACAGACATATGCTGGCATCTGATTCTATTTTACAAGGATTGCTGTCATACCAAACCCTCATCTCTGACATATTTCTTGACTCCTGGTTCCTGTAGGGTTCTTAGTCAATCTTAAGAGGCTGACCATTCTAAGACTTTGGTTGTCGTGCCTGTTATTATTAGTTTGGTTTTCTTTATATTTAATAATAATTCCATTTTTTCCCCCTCGGTGCTCCTTGAGTTTCATTATTAGAATTTGCAGATCATTCATATTTTTCTGCTCTACGAACAATGTTGTCAGGGAAGTGCTGGTTATTGATGTTTCCTCCTCCAGTTTTAAAATCTTCTCCCAATCCATCTTCCCGCTAGACGAGTTTTAATCAATTCTGTAGAACTGTATAGATTTTAGTTACCAAGATTTTAGCTGTGTAAGTCAGTCTACAGGATATATATTTCATGTTCTTTATCATTTAATATTATACGACTCTTGTTTATGGTATATGCAGTTTACAAAGGATTTTTAAGCTATCGCTGATAGGTTCATAGCTAATTTTACAGCTTTCATGTGATAATATTCACTGGTCAAAGACAAAAATTAAGACTAATTCATTAATTGATAGGAGAGAAAGAGAGAGAGACAGAGAGAAGATAAATAAATGATTTATTTTTAGAAAGCTTAAAAAAAGGAAAATTCAAAAACACTTTTAAAGGAGTCCAGGAATAACAGAGGAGTGGAAGTTATCATTTGCAGACAGATTGATTTATTTATAGACATTGCAAGTCAGATTTTAGGCAGCATTAGCTGTGATTAGGAACATTAGCCGTCTACTCCTGACATAAGTTTATTTCAGGTATCCTTTCTCGCGGATCTGGCTCCTGTTTTTGTGTGTTTGGTTATTTTCTCTTTCTGATTTGGGTTTTTGTTTTGCATTATTGTTTTGGATTGTGGGGGGAGGTTTGGGAAGGATGGGAGGGCTAAAGGGGTGTGTGTGTGTGTGTGTGTGAGAGAGAGAGAGAGAGAGAGAGAAATAGTTTTATTGGGGTCTCCAGGAAATCTCTTCTTCTATAAAATAGACTTGTTTTAACTAACTGACAATCATTCTTTCCTCAGCATCGGAAATAGGAGCTACGTTCATGCTTTCTGAACATCCAATTAAGTTTTATAATAGACTGGGATATGGACTATCTAAATTTAATCGTCCATCCTAGAATGGCCATGGAGTAACAGATAATGTAGCTGTATGCAACTGCGGTAGCGCAAATGGCACAGTTTCATAATTTTCTATTTTGCATTTCCACAGCAGTCACCGATCTTAGCGCTACGCATCGAAGTTGTCAAAACCAGGGAAGCAAGAACAAGGTGCATTTCAGCAAAGTCTCTTTCACACTTTACTGGGGTAAATGCAGAATCTTGGAAACTGGGTTGCAATTTCTCAGCACTTCTAGTGAGTTTTTTTTTAAGACATCTTTTTTTTTAGATGTCTACCTAACACTGAAACATCTCGAGATGATTCATCTAGTAGCCACCTGTGGTTTCCACAGCACCCCACTGCACAATCTCTCACATTAACCCTGGGAGAACAGAAAAGTTGATCTGCTTTGTGCAATTAACAAATAGTTAATCATGGAATTAAACTTTGTGCATGTACTTAGTAATAAGGTGTACAGAATAAGCATCTACATCCTACAACTAAAAAAAAATGTAAAAACAAATTGTAAAAAATTGGTCAAAAAATTGGCAACTCCAAATCTCAACCAACAAATGCTTTGTCTAACACATTGGCAAAGGGAAACAGAATGCAAAATAAAAATTGAGTGGACATGACCTTGTAGATGATCCTCACTATGTCAAGGACATTGGAGTATTCATATCAAATGATCTAAGTACCAAAGCCCACTGTAACAACATCGCCAAAAGGGAATTAAGAGTTGTAAAGCTAATCTTGCATAGCTTCTTCTCTGGTAATATTACACCACTAACCAGAGCAAACAAAACATTTGCTAGACCAATTCTCGAATACAGTTCATCTGTCTGGAACCCGCACTGCATATCGGACATTAATATAATTGAACGCGTCCAGAAATATTTCACTAGAAGAGTCCTCCACTCCTCCACTCTCAACAAAATACCTTATTTCACTAGACTTGAAATTTTGGGCTTAGAAAATTTAGAACTATGCCGTCTTCGGTATGACCTAAACATAACTCATAAAATCATCTGCTACAATGTCCTACCTGTCAATGACTACTTCAGCTTCAACCACAACAATACACAAGCGCACAATAGATACAAACTTAAAATGAACCGCTCCAAACTCAATTGCAGAAAATACTACTTCAGCAACAGAGTGGTCAATGCCTAGAATGCACTACCTGATTCTGTGGTTTCATCCCAAAACCCCCAAAACTTTAACCTAAGACTGCCTACACTTGACCTCACCCCATTCCTAAGAGGTCTGTAAGGGGTGTGCATAAGAGCACTAGCGTGCCTACCGTCCCTGTCCTAATGTTCCCTTTAGTTGTATTCATTTTACGTATTCAATTCATGCTTATACTTACATATATTATCTAATATGTACTCAACAAATAAATAAAATAAATGAATAAATAAAACTACATCTACATCCTACAACTGGGTGTTAAATATACAGGATGTATGGGAGAGATTTTGTTAATGTTGGTATCATGCCATTTCCCAGTTAACACATTATGATTTCCCAGTTTTATAGACTAGATTACACTAGACTAAACTGGACTGGACTGGACTAAACTAGAAACAGGATTGTAAGAGACCTCCGATATCTTCTAGTCTAATCTTCTGATTGAGCTGGAAATCCCGTTTTGTAGTTTGGTTTGCTTTGTATAATGTGTTCTTTGGGTTTTCTTGATGGAGACTCACCCTAGGACAGACAAAAACAAATATGTTAGTAATATAAATACATAAATAGTTTTTTGGGGGTAGGATGAGCAGCTGAGAACCATTGTTACATAGTAGCCCAAATTGAAAAAAATGCAGAAAAGAAGAAAATTCAAAGTAAGATCTGGTATAGAGAATCATAGATTATTGTGATAGTGTCCTGACGTTATGGTAGAGAAGGATGTGACTTTGCACTGTTCTCATTTGCTGCTGCAGACATCAAGAAACTACGTAGGCAGATTCTAGATAGACAGACAGACAGGCAGACAGGCAGACAATGGATGATAGATAGATAGATAGATAGATAGATAGATAGATAGATAGATAGATAGATAGATAGATAGATAGATAGATAGATAGATAGATAGATAGAAAGATAGATAGATAGATCGAAAAATAGATAGATAGATATGCGAGAGAGAGAGAGAGGTATGTGTGTGTGTGTGGATAGATAGATAGATAGATAGATAGATAGATAGATAGATAGATAGATAGATAGATAGAGATGATAGATGATAGATGATAGATAGATAGAGATGATTGATGATAGATGATAGATAGATAGATAGATAGATAGATAGATAGATGATAGATAGATAGATAGATAGATAGATAGATAGATAGATAGATAGATAGATAGATAGATCGAAAAATAGATAGATAGATATGCGAGAGAGAGAGAGGTATGTGTGTGTGTGTGGATAGATAGATAGATAGATAGATAGATAGATAGATAGATAGATAGATAGATAGATAGATAGATAGATAGAGATGATAGATGATAGATAGATAGAGATGATTGATGATAGATGATAGATAGATAGAGATGATTGATGTTAGATGATAGATAGATAAATAGATAGATAGATAGATAGATAGATAGATAGATAGATAGATAGATAGATAGATATGATAGATATGATAGATGATAGATGATAGATAGATAGATAGATAGATATGCGAGAGAGGTGTGTGTGTTTGTGTGTGTGTGTGTGTGAGTGTGTGGTGGATAGATAGATAGATAGATAAATAGATAGATAGATAGGTAGATGATAGATAGATAGATAGATAGATAGATAGATAGATAGATAGATAGATAGATAGATGGATGGATGAAGTGAAGCTGGCAAAGGAAGACAAAAATATGTGAAAAATAAATTAAGGTGAATGAAAACAATCCATATTTTCTGGGAAAGAAAAACTGAAGAAAGTGATAATAAAGGTGAAAGTCCAATCTAAGCATGTGAGGCTTGAAGGATAAAAAATTAAATTAAAACAAAACAAACATTATTTACCCTGAAGACATCGTTATAATCAGATTCTCACCACCCAAATCTACTGGTAGAATTAATTAAAACTTTGATTGCTCTGAACCAAAATTCAAAGCTGCCCAAGAAAAGCAAATAATAAAATATAAGTTAGCTGCTTGGTACTTTGGAAAGAAAAGTTTGCAATAAGGCACACAAATCTCCTTTTGCCAGATATTGAAAGCAGTTGCATCTCTTCTGGTAATACATCAGTGGTGGGTTTCAATTTTTTTTACTACCAGTTCTGTGGGCGTGGCTTGGTGGGCGTGGCATGGCTTGGTGGGCGTGGCATGGTGAGTGTGGCAGGGGAAGGATACTGCAAAATCCCCATTCCCTCCTGATCAGCTTGGAGGATACTTGGGAGGCAGAGAATAGTTGGGGGTGGGGCCAAGCAGAATTTTTACTACCGGTTCTCCAAACTACTCAGAATTTCCACTACCGGTTCTCCAGGACTGGTCAGAACCTGCTGAAACCCACCTCTTTTAATACATGGCTGTCCTTTGCAGCCAATAAGATAATCTTGGTTTAAGAAGTGGCTGATTTTTACCAGTACTGTGTGTGCACTCACATCACAATCACACACGTTCCTTATCCTTACTAATCCCAAAAGCACTGCCCCAAAAGATATCACTTCCATTTTTAAAAGATTCTTTCTCGAAACGACAACATAACACCAATTGTTGAGAAAAAAGAAACTGGAGGTTCTGGTTGATTCCAGGAGGTCAAGGATGAGTTCATACATGTTACTGATTCAGAAGATAACCAGAAGATAACCAGAACAACTCTTTGTATCAATGGATCTTTTGAATGATTCATAGTGTATTCATCCTCTCTAGATGACCTTCCTGGGCAATATATATATATATATATATATATATATATATATATATATATATATATATATATGTCTTTGGTTGTTCGGGTTTTCTCCCGTGTAAAATTGGAAGTGTCTTGGCGACGTTAAGTCTCATTCGTCATCTTCAGGCTTCAGCTTCGTGCTTCTGGGAGCAAACCCGAGAGACGGGAGAAAACCCGAACAACCAAACCCGAACAACACGGGAGAAAACCCGAACAACCAAAGACCTATATACAAACACCCGTGAAAACCTCAGGAAACATATATATATATATATATATATATATATATATATATATATATATATATATATATATATATAAGGTTTTCGCGGGTGTTTGCATGTAGGTCCTTGGCTATTCGGGTTCTCTCCCGCGTAAAATTGGAAGTGTCTTGGCAACGTTTCGACGAAGTCTCATTCGTCATCTTCAGGCTTCAGCTTCGTGCTTCTGGGAGCAATGTGTGATTGCAGCTGTTTCTTCCTTTTTAACTGCTAGTGAGGGTTTGAACTGATTGGCTGTGCTCTGATTGGATGGCGGTTTTTTTGTGCTCTGATTGGATGGGGGTGTGTCCTGTTTGGGTGGGGGAACGACCACAAACACGAAGCCAAACAACAGCAATGCAGCTCACCAGCTCAAATCCCCCTGCAACTCAGACTAATCTGAGCACAACCAAGGCCCACCCAAACAGGTGACATGACTAAAAGTTAGGTAGGATAGAAAGAAAACATTTTTTAGTAAAGGGTGATATGATTAAAAATTAGAATAAGTGATAGAAATAAGAGAAGGGGGGATGTTAGTGAATACGCCTTTATAAAATAAAATAAAAGTAATAATAAGAGAAAATATGGAATAAGTGAATAATGACAGAGTGCAGCTTAATATAATTATGTATCAGTATTAGAAATATATAAGTTGATTGAATGTAATAAGTAGGATTAATTTTACTCGTTTTATTTGCATTAGAATGTATGACACCCAGGTGCCACACTGTTCATGCATTGATTTGATATGTTTGTAAAAAAATAAAAAACAATTGTTTCATTTGTTGGCCTGCAATCAAAGGTATAAAAGACAGAGTGAAACATTAAAGTACAGAACTAAACCAGCAGAGGCTTTTTCATTGGGAGTACCCATTACTGTGCGACTGATTTTTTTTTCTGAAATTTGACATATGATCAGCCACCTGTGAACACATTTGGTAACAGTGCAGTGAAGTGAGATTTTTCAGAAGGCAAACAAACTGCAAAGCCACAGACTAGTTCTCCTGGCTGCTGTCATTTCCCAGTATGTGGTTCTCTACATAACATTATTTCCTGCTATCAAACATCTGGCAAGCACCTTGGCATAAGTCCAAACTTCATCATTTAGATGCACTACTCATTCTTAACAACACAGAAAACGTGAGCCCAAAAACCCATGGAAAAACTCCAGGCGGCCACTTCTCTAACTCCAAACTGGTTTTCAGATGCTACAAGAGCATGATGTTGTGTGTCGTGTCCCACTCCTCCGCTGACGGCCGGGTCAGGGAAATCCGAATCAGGTGTGCCTCTGCAGCTCTGCCAAAGTCCTAGCAAAGTCCTCAGGGCAGGCAGGAGACCAGAAAGTGACTTCAGCAAGATATGTTTAGACTTTGCCTGACTCAGAGACTGCCAGAAAGCAGATCCTTTATATAGGCTATGGGGTGTGGCTCCATGACTCAGCACTTATCCAGGCCTGCCCCTCCCTTCCTTCTGACGCCGCCGCCTATCAATTCTTCTGAAGCGAGGGTCACTCCAATCGGCAGCTGTTGGGAATAAACCTTCCTCAGGCTCACATGCTGTGGAGAAGGGGGAGGGGTCTAGTTGCTCCGTTTGCCTGGGCATGGAGCCAGAGCTGGGGGCTGGAGATACTTGCTCTTCTTCAGCCTGTCTGGGCATGGAGCCAGGGCTGGGGCCGGGAGATGCCCCCTCCTCAGCCTGTCTGGGCATGGAGCCAGGGCTGGGGCCGGGAAGCATGCTAGGACATTCTTCAGCGTTCGGAAGCAGATAAGCAGACCCTGGCTGTGGTGGTGAGATCGGACGAGACACAACAGTTGTGGTCCACCAGCAGCCTGCAGAGCTGGCAACAGAGTCGGACAATGATGAGACTGAAGAAAAGCGTGGGCCAGTCCTGGCAGCTGGGGAAGGCTCGAATGAGGGCTCTGCATCGGAGACCGAGGTGGGACCAGGGCCATTGGGGAGTGAGGTGCGGACTCCAGAGCCTCCAGAGCCTGACAGTAGTGAGGCAAAGGAACAGGAGGAGCCTGTTCCTAATGCATGCATGAGAAGAGCTGCCAGAAGGCAAGAAGAGCTCAAGAACTCAGGAGTAGGGCCAAGAGATGATTGGCCCCTCCCATAAGATTTAAAAGACCAGCAATGGTGTTTGGTATCTTTGCCGGAAAACAACATTGATAGCTTCATCTTGTTGCATTTGTATTGGTGGCTTCTGAATTTTTGCCAAGAAAGACCTTTGGCAGTTTGCCTAATTGGATCAAGGTTGGTGATAGGACTGAGGAACTGTGTTGGGAGGAATTTGCTTTAATTTAGTTGAACTACCCTGAGAAGGAAGTAATTCTCATCTGTTTGAATAAAATTTGTTTGTTTTTACACTGACTGAGTTTCCTGCTACCTACTTGGGCCTGGGTCACAACACATGACTTTTCTAGAGCAAACAATACATATATCTTATTTAAAAAGGCAGAAATTGCAACATACATCCACATCCTAAAATCAAGTATTTTACAGAATGAGCGGCCACCCGTAACTTCCAGTCAACAGCTTCAAGGTGTATACCAGACTCGTTAGGTAGCAATGCATGATTCAACATTTCATTCATATCAATCTATTTCTGGAAGTGAACAGAAGCAATCTAATTTAATAATTAGAATGTCATGCAGCGGATGAACAGACTAATGCATAATGAGGTCTTTTGAGTGGGTTCATCGATGAACTGGATGGACTGGGTGCAGCTGCGATTTCAGAAAAGCCAAAGGGACTTCAAAGAGGCAGTGATGACCTCAAGAACTCTGGATGGAGACATTAATTTTGACAGCTTCAAATTACGACGGTGGTCATTTCACTCAAGTGGCTATGTATATGAACTCTGCATGGAGATTCCAATTTATGCTGCTTTCATTTGACCCAATAGGTTGTGGGTTAATTTGATGTATGAGTAGATAAGATATCTGCCATCCAGCGCTGAAAATTATCAAGGCTTAGTTTTTTTTTTAATTCGACAGATACCCATGCAGACATATATTTAAATCTTAAGTGTGATTAACAGAATAACAGGGTTTGGAGGGATCTTGGAGGTCTTCTAGTCCAACCTTCTGCTCAACCAGTAAATGCTATATATTTCAGACAAATGTTTGTCCAATCTTTTCTTAAAAACCTAAAGCTTAAAAACTTAAAAAAATCAGTTTTGGTCACCACACTGTAAAAAAGACGTTGAGACTCTAGAAAGAGTGCAGAGAAGAGCAACCAAGAGGATTAGAGGACTGGAGGCTAAAACATACAATGAACGGTTGCAGGAACTGGGCATGGCTTGTCTACTGAAGAGAAGGACCATGTCAGGGGTCCAAGTAACACCCCCAATGAAATCAAACTCCGAGGCTTGAAGTTCCTCAAAGCTAACTTTTATTAGAGATGTCATATTGGTACATCTGGGAAAACTCAAATCAGGGAAGCTTCCAGGTTTCCACACCCAAAAGAAAGATCAAGACCTTGTCCCTCACCCATATGTCCACCACAAGTCCAATCAGGTACCTTCTGGAACAGAAGATACCTCCTCATTCTTCACAACACAGCTGTAGGGCACAACGGCCTTGACTTTCTATAAAGAATTTTGTTTTGACTACATATCCTCTTCACTCTATACAATCCACCCCTCCCATTCTCCCACAATAGAATTTGTGGCAGGCCTGAAACCTGAAGGCACAAACGCTGAAAGATGGCTTCCAGGTCTTGGCAACCAAAACTGGATGTAGCATTCCAATGCTTGGTCTTCCCAAGGCATTATAATTAAAGCGGCACTAACACTTCACATGATCTTGATTCTTTCCCTCTGTTAATGCATCCTAGTTGTTGGTTTTGTTTTGTTTTTATGTTTGGCAGCTGCAGCACACTGCTGGCTCTGAAAAATACTGGGTTTCCCAGTATCTTCTCACTTTATCCGGAATTGCTAGCGTTCATGCTTAAAAGCCAACTTTCCTTAAATGCCGGGCATTTTTATGCCCATTCTATGTTCTTCAACTTGTGGATGATGCCCAAAACACCTACTCCAGATTATTAAAAATTTGAGGCTGAGCCACAGTTAATTATAGTGGAAATAATTCATTTACGTCCTGCTAAAATCAAGAGCCATCTATCCAAAGCACATTTAGTAGGGTCTGAGTGTTCTGCATTTCATCTTCTCAAGAAATCCCATGGCTTCGTTAAATGAAATGAGAATATGTTTTCATAGTGTCAATTACAACATGCATCACTTCTGGGCTTTGATCACTCTCAAAGGTGTTACCCAGCTACTACAAGCTAACTGGCTTCATCAGACAGAAGGACATGAGCTAGGAAGCATTTAAGATGGTGACCTCTCATCAGCTATTAACTCATTATAGCAAAACAAAGTGTGTGCATTAATGCTAAATTCCCTTTTATTGAATAATCACTCTCAATTGTTTACGTGCTTGTGTTTCCCCAGAGTGCTCGTATAATCTAAGGCAAAATTAAAATCCTGTCCAGCCTTCAAGAAGAGTTTGTCTTGTTTAAGATTCTTGGCTTTATCCTGTTTTAATAACAGTATTGCTACGGTTGGCTTTGTTGTTCTAATAGCAATTTGAACAAGCACACCTGCAACACACAGTTTAGGCTTGGGTCAGTTGTGAAATCGATTTTCTTTTACTACCGATTCTGTGGGCGTGGCCTGGGGGTGTGTGGCTTGGGGGGTGGGGCTTGGGGGCGGGGCAGGGGAAGGATACTGCAAAATCCCTATTCCCTCCCCACTCCTGGGGGAAGGATATTACAAAAACTTCATTCCCACCCCACTCTGGGGCCAGCCAGAGGTGGTATTTGCTAGTTCTCTGAACTACTCAAAATTTCCATCACCGGTTCTCCAAACTGCTCAAAATTTCCACTACTGGTTCTCCAGAACCTGTCAGAATCTGCTGGATTTCACCCCTGGCTTGGGTCCATGGAAGTGGACAATTGTTGCACAAGATGAACAGAGGTGGAATTCAGCTGGTTTGGACCGGTTCACGTGAACCGGTATCTCCAACGATCAGCTGGCTCTGCCCCCGCCCTACCCTTTATTTCTTGCTTTCTAGCTCAACTTCATCTCAATCGCGTGGCACAGCTGAGTCTCCATCCCCTCGCTGTTCTACTTACTGTTGTTGACATGGAAGGTAAGCAGCTGAGCTTCTAAATGCTTCATTTTCAGCGTGAAGCACAGGCTCATCGAACTGGTTGTTAAATCAGCATCATTAAATCAGAAGATGAACCTATGCAAAGGTATTCCTGACAGTGGCTGCTACCTACACCCAATCCAAGAGATTTCCCAAACTGTGTACTACATTTAACAGGGAAAGTGTACTCCATATTGAATCTCATCAGCTGTTATATCAGCTTCACCCCAGCACAAATTCCTTAGTCTTCCTTATCTGTCTCAACCTATTCACCTTTGCAACCTAGATCCTTCCTTTCAGGCAGTTAAATTCTGGTCCTTTTCCTAAAGTGGAGTTCAAGCAAAATAGACTTGCTTCCTTTCTCCCTCCCGCCTAGGGTAATTTTATAAAACAGTGGTAATTCATACATGGAACATGGAATACTAGATACTAGTAGTCCTGCCTGCCTCTCCCCACCCTCCCTTCCTCCCTCCCTCCCTCCCTCTCTTCTATCCATCCATCCATCCATCCTCCCTCACTCCTCTTTCCCTCTTTCTTTCTTTCTTTCTTTCTTTCTTTCTTTCTTTCTTTCTTTCTTTCTTTCTCTTTCTTTCTTTTCTTTCTCTCTCTTTTTCTTCTCTCTCTCTCTTTCTCTCTCTTTCTTCTTACTTTCTTTCTCTTTCATTCTTCTTTCATAATAATAATAATAATAATAATAATAATAATAATAATAATAATAATAATAATAATAATAATAATAATAATAATAATTTAATTTGTATACCGCCCTTCTCCCGAAGGACTCAGGGCGGTGAACAGGCAAATAAAATACAGGCATACACAATAATTAAAACAACCCTTAAAAAACTGATTTAAATTTGCCCCAAAATTAAAATAATATACACCCCCATAAAATTACAAAAATTTAAGAACCCATCACATTCAATTAAAATTAAAGATAAAAATCAAGCTAGTCCAGCCATCCGAAATAAATAGGTTTTAAGTTCGCGGCGAAAGGTCCTAAGGTCAGGTAGTTGTCGAAGCCTGAGGGGAAGTTCGTTCCACAGGGTCGGAGCCCCCACAGAGAAGGCCCTCCCCCTGGGGGCCGCGTCGACACTGTTTGGCTGACGGCACCCTGAGGAGTCCCTCTCTGTGGGAACGCACCGGACGATGGGAGATAGAGGCCGGCAGTAGACGGTCCCGTAGGTAGCCCGGTCCTAAGCCATGGAGCGCTTTAAAGGTGGTAACCAATACCTTGAAGCGCACCCGGAAAACAACAGGTAGCCAGTGCAGTCTGCGCAGGATAGGTGTTACGTGGGAGCTCCGAACCCTCAATAACCCGCACAGCCGGGTTATTCACTTTCTTTCTCCAGAATAAGCTCCATAGAATACTCAAAGCAGCTTAAAATCCAAGATAGAAAACTAACTCTCTATTGCTTTATTACTGTAAACAAAGAGGAAAACATTTTCAAACCAAAAACAAATGAAAATAGAAAAAGAAGGGAAAACATAAAACAAACAAGAACAAGCAAACAAATGGTTGCAAACCAGACAGACAACCCATACTGAAAACAGAATATTAAATTTTGCCCACATAAAATAATATTGATCAGTCTTTGAATGATATTAATTAGCAACCAAGTAATGCAAATACCAGTGCTATAATAATAATTACTCGGGGATTTTAGATGTTGCTAATACAGCACTGTGAAAGGAAAAGATAGGGCCTCTGGTGGCTCAACGGACTAAGTCTGTCTGTTATTAACACAGCTGCTTGCAATTACTGCAAGTTCAAGTCCCACCAGGCTCAAAGTTGACTCAGCCTTCCATCCTTTATAAAGTAGGTAAAATGAGGATCCAGATTGTTGGGGGCAATAAAAGTTGACTTTGTATATAATATACAAATGGATGAAGACTATTGCTTAACACAGTGTAAGCCGCCCTGAGTCTTCGGAGAAGGGCGGGATATAAATGCAAATAAAAAAAAAGATGCTTTAACTGAAAATATTGTCATTCTGTACTTCTAAAATATCCAACTCTTTCTGCAATTGGTCAGACGATCTAAACACCTAATTAACAATATATGCTAATTTAAATAATAAACATAGGAAACAAATTGACCTATGAATACCCTTGTGAGAAGGGTCAAAGGAAAAAATTGAAAAAAATGAAATTCTTTGACGGGATTAAAGATCACTGATTAAAGACTCTTGCCTTGGGTGGGAAGCAACTCCTGTCTTGGGCAGGGGGTTGGACTAGAAGACCTCCAAGGTCCCTTCCAAGCCTATGTTTTTATGATTCTGCACATGAACATTTCCTCCTGAATCTGCAGGTTTCTTTGACAGGCGTCCTTCATTGTACAAGAAACATGGTCATACATAATAATGTAGGCTTACACAGTATATTGCCTTAATGCATTGACTAACAATATATAATCTCCTCTAATCGGCTGAGAATGGTTATCTTTAATTCATTTGTTGTAAATTAGCAAAAAAAAATTGCTTACACACTTGAAATAAGTACTTGGAATACTTTACCCAGGTTTCGGTCACCATGATATGAAAAAGTTGTTGAGACTCTGGAAAGAGTACAGAGAAGAGCAACAAAGATGATGAGGGAATTAGAGGATAACACTTAGAGGGCCTCTGGTGGCTCAGACTGCTAAGGCAGTCTGTTATTAAAGCAGCTGCTTGCAATTACTGCAGGTTCAAGTCCCACCAGGCCCAAGGTTGACTCAGCCTTCCATCCTTTATAAGGTAGGTAAAATGAGGACCCAGATTGTTGGGGGCAATAAGTTGACTTTGTATATAATATACAAATGGATGAAGACTATTGCTTGACATAGTGTAAGCCGCCTGAGTCTTCGGAGAAAGTGGATATAAATGCAAATTAAAAAAAAGATGCTTTAACTGAAAATATTGTCATTCTGTACTTCTAAAATATCCAACTCTTTCTGCAATTGGTCAGACGATCTAAACACCTAATTAACAATATATGCTAATTTAAATAATAAACATAGGAAACAAATTAACCTATGAATACCCTTGTGAGAAGGGTCAAAGGAAAAAATTGAAAGAAATGAAATTCTTTGAAGGGATTAAAGATCACTGATTAAAGACTCTTGCCTTGGGTGGGAAGCAACTCCTGTCTTGGGCAGGGGGTTGGACTAGAAGACCTCCAAGGTCCCTTCCAAGCCTATGTTTTTATGATTCTGCACATGAACATTTCCTCCTGAATCTGTAGGCTTCTTTGACAGGCGTCCTTCATTGTACAAGAAACATGGTCATACATAATAATGTAGGCTTACACAGTATATTGCCTTAATGCATTGATTAACAATATATAATCTCCTCTAATCGGCTGAGAATGGTTATCTTTAATTCATTTGTTGTAAATTAGCAAAAAAAATTGCTTACACACTTGAAATAAGTACTTGGAATACTTTACCCAGGTTTCGGTCACCATGATATGAAAAAGTTGTTGAGACTCTGGAAAGAGTACAGAGAAGAGCAACAAAGATGATGAGGGAATTAGAGGATAACACTTAGAGGGCCTCTGGTGGCTCAGACTGCTAAGGCAGTCTGTTATTAAAGCAGCTGCTTGCAATTACTGCAGGTTCAAGTCCCACCAGGCCCAAGGTTGACTCAGCCTTCCATCCTTTATAAGGTAGGTAAAATGAGGACCCAGATTGTTGGGGGCAATAAGTTGACTTTGTATATAATATACAAATGGATGAAGACTATTGCTTGACATAGTGTAAGCCGTCCTGAGTCTTTGGAGAAGGGCGAGATATAAATGCAAATAAATAAAAAAATAAAATAAAAAAAATAACACAAATGAAGAATGGTTGCAAGAACTGGGTATGCGAAGTTTAATGATAAGAAGGATAAGAGGCAGAGATGGTTTTCAGCCGATTCGTACCGGTTTACCCGAACTGCTAGGGGAGATAGCAGGTGGGCCTTCCACCTGCCCCGGCTGTATGCCATCCTTTTTAGGCATGGTTTTGAGGCCGAGTGCATGCACGGAAGACGTGCAGGAAAGCAAAGCACATGCACAGAAGGCTGGGCACTTGCACGGAAGTTGCATGCACGGGGTGAACTGGTAGCAACAAAATGTGAAGCCCACTGCTGACTAGAGGTGAAATGACAGCAGTGTTTCAATATTTGAGGGACTGCGCACACACACACACACACAAAAGTGGCGGGGACAAGCTATTCTTCACAGGACCTGAAGACAGAAGAGGAAGCAATGGATGGAAACTAATCAAGCAGAGAATCAATATAGAAATAAGGAGAAATTCCCTGAAGGAACAATTAATCAGCGAAAAGGCTTGCCTTCAGAAGTTGTGGGTGGCTCCATCACTGGAGGTTTTCAAGAAGAGATTGGACAACCACGTGACTGGACAAGTATGGGATCTCCTGCTTGAGCAGGGGGTTGGACTAGAAGACCTCAAGGTCCCTTCCAACTCTGTTATTCTGATAACATGTTTAATTTTTACACACGTGCACATTTAGAGAAGTTTATTTCACCTCCTTCCTCTGAAATAATAATCTTGTTTAGAAGATCAAGTGTTTTCAGCAACTAAAATCTGTTTTGTCTTAGATCTCACCTTCGGTATATATCTTCCCAGTCATATGAGAATTAAGACTCTAGCAGATTATAATCATGCATCTTTGTCTGACAAGCAATTCCAGATTTCGCTTCAATTAGCCTCAGCTTTTTTAAAAAAAAATATATATAATTCAGGTGAATTAAGATAATGTCATACTGTGTTAAATCTTATGCTCAACTTTACAATCATCTATACAGAGTGAAATAATAATGAATGGAATCAAAGTTATACAAGGATTTTTTTTTTACCTTAAATGTGTCTAAAAGGATATGAAGTGTACCACAAAACATGTCCATATATTTGATAGGAAATGGCAAGATAATTACTGGACTATAATTACTTTTGAAGAATGGCCCTTGAACATTTCAAAGGAAAATGACCTTAATAGATGTCAAAGCTTTGCCTCAACTTATAAAGTCATCTTAGACGTCTAGATGCTCTTTTACAATTGAGCGGATTATCAACTATCCCCTCTTTCTATTTGACATGTAAAATAGGGGATTTTTTTTTTAATGAAAGTACAGAATTAAAAAATATAGCATAAAACTGAAGCTAGGAACAGAGCATACCACAGATCACTGGGGACAGCCAATAATGTTATCTAATTAATTAGTTTGACAGCAAATTGTGTGACATATTTCTTGAGGC
This sequence comes from Ahaetulla prasina, assembly GCF_028640845.1. Taxonomy (NCBI): domain Eukaryota; kingdom Metazoa; phylum Chordata; class Lepidosauria; order Squamata; family Colubridae; genus Ahaetulla; species Ahaetulla prasina. The sequence continues at coordinate 84,842,315 of NC_080546.1, read as the reverse complement.
TGGCTGCTTTAGCATCTAAACCTTGTTGATTAGGCCTTGCATGTTTCAATAGAATAAAAGCTGTTAGACATTAGAACTGGTGACTAGCATTGCATATTAGGGAGAGAGACAGAGACAAAGAGAGACGGAGACAGAGACAGAGAGACAGAGACAGAGACAGAGATAGAGAGAGGGACATTGCATATTAGGGAGAGAGAGATTGCATATTAGAGAGAGGCAGAGACACAGAGACAGAGACAGAGAGACAAAGACAGAGACAGAGAGACAAAGACAGAGACAGAGATAGAGAGAGGGACATTGCATATTAGGGAGAGAGAGATTGCATATTAGAGAGAAGCAGAGACACAGACAGAGACAGAGAGACAGAGACAGAGACAGAGAGAGGGACATTGCATATTAGGAAGAGACAGAGAGAGAGAGAGATTGCATATTAGGGAGAGACAGAGACAGAGACAGAGACAGAGACAAAGACACAGAAACAGAAACAGAGACACAGAGAAAGAGAGACAAAGACAGAGACAGAGATAGAGAGAGGGACATTGCATATTAGGGAGAGAGAGATTGCATATTAGAGAGAGGCAGAGACACAGATAGAGACAGAGAGACAGAGACAGAGGCAGAGACAGAGACAGAGACAGAGACAGAGAGATTGCATATTAGGGAGAGACAGAGACAAAGACAAAGACACAGAGAGACAAAGACAGACAAAGAGAAAGACAGACAAAGACAGAGAGAGAGGGGGGGACATTGTATATTAGGGAGAAAGAGATTGCATATTAGGGAGAGGCACACACACACACACACACAGAGAGAGAGAGAGAGAGAGAGAGAGAAGGACATTGCATATTAGGGAGAGACAGAGACAGAGAGACAAAGACAAAGACACAGAATCATAGACAGAGACAGAGACAGAATCAGGTCTGTAAGGGGCATGCATAAGAGCACCAATGTGCCTACCGTTCCTGTCCTAATGTTCCCTTTGATTGTATTGTATACAGAGGAACAGAGACAGGAAGACAGAGACAGAGAAAGAGAAAGAGAGACAAAGACAGACAGAGAGAGAGAGAGAGAGAGAGAGAGAGAGAGAGAGAGAGAGAGAGAGAGAGAGAGAGAGAGAGAAGGACATTGCATATTAGAGAGAGAGATTGCATATTAGGGAGAGTCAGAGACAGACTAACAGACAGAGACAGAAACAGAGTCACAGAGACAGAGACAGAGAGAGACAGAGACACAGAGAGACACTCAGAGAGAGAGAGTTCTATTCTATTCTATTCTATTCTATTCTATTCTATTCTATTCTATTCTATTCTATTCTATTCTATTCTATTCTATTCTATTCTATTCTATTCTATAAAAAGGAATCCCCAAAAAGAAACTCCACTAGTTCAGTCTTCCTCTGTGCCACTTTTTGGATAGTGTGGCATCAGCTGATGCTCTACAAAGAGATCAAAAGAGCATTGGGCTCTCTATTTCTGATTTCCTCACCTTGGTGGTGTGCCTGGCCTCCCATTTATAAAATTATCATTTTGCTAAAGCTGGAGCGTAATTCAGTTTTTGGCTAACAAAGCCCCTTGTGCTTTTGTGTTTCCAAAATGTAACTGTGTTACTGGGTAAGCTGTGTAATCATTGGATACTAAAGAAAGCCTTCCTCGTTTACTGCAATTAATGTTATTAAAAGGGCTTTTTAGCTCCTACAGCTGCCGGGATGTTAATACAGCTGACCGGGGACGCCGTCGGCAAGCCACCTGGGCGCCGCCATCTCCTCATCTGTCGCCCGTTGTCGGCTCCGTTCCTCTACCGAGCCGCCATCTTGCGCATGCGCAGAGCCTTTATCTATCCATCCATCCATCCATCCATCCATCCATCCATCCTCCCTCACTCCTCTTTCCCTCTTTCTTTCTTTCTTTCTTTCTTTCTTTCTTTCTTTCTTTCTTTCTTTCTCTTTCTTTCTTTCTTTCTTTCTTTCTTTCTTTCTTTCTTTCTTTCTTTCTTTCTTTCTTTCTTTCTTTCTTTCTTTCTTTCTTTCTTTCTTTCTTTCTCCAGAATAAGCTCCATAGAATACTCAAAGCAGCTTAAAATCCAAGATAGAAAACTAACTCTCTATTGCTTTATTACTGTAAACAAAGAGGAAAACATTTTCAAACCAAAAACAAATGAAAATAGAAAAAGAAGGGAAAATATAAAACAAACAAGAACAAGCAAACAAATGGTTGCAAACCAGACAGACAACCCATACTGAAAACAGAATATTTAATTTTGCCCACATAAAATGATATTGATCAGTCTTTGAATGATATTAATTAGCAACCAAGTAATGCAAATACCAGTGCTATAATAATATACTTTTTTTATTTGCATTTATATCTCGCCCTTCTCTGAAGACTCAGGGCGGCTTACACTATGTTAGCAATAGTCTTCATTCTATCTGTATATTTATATACAAAGTCAACTTATTGCCCCCAACAATCTGGGTCCTCAATTACTCGGGGATTTTAGATGTTGCTAATACAGCACTGTGAAAGGAAAAGATAGGGCCTCTGGTGGCTCAACGGACTAAGTCTGTCTGTTATTAACACAGCTGCCTGCAATTACTGCAAGTTCAAGTCCCACCAGGCTCAAAGTTGACTCAGCCTTCCATCCTTTATAAGGTAGGTAAAATGAGGACCCAGATTGTTGGGGGCAATAAAAGTTGACTTTGTATATAATATACAAATGGATGAAGACTATTGCTTAACATAGTGTAAGCCGCCCTGAGTCTTCGGAGAAGGGCGGGATATAAATGCAAATTAAAAAAAAGATGCTTTAACTGAAAATATTGTCATTCTGTACTTCTAAAATATCCAACTCTTTCTGCAATTGGTCAGACGATCTAAACACCTAATTAACAATATATGCTAATTTAAATAATAAACATAGGAAACAAATTAACCTATGAATACCCTTGTGAGAAGGGTCAAAGGAAAAAATTGAAAGAAATGAAATTGCATATTAGGGAGAGGCACACACACACACACAGAGAGAGAGAGAGAGAGAGAAGGACATTGCATATTAGGGAGAGACAGAGACAGAGAGACAAAGACAAAGACACAGAATCATAGACAGAGACAGAGACAGAATCAGGTCTGTAAGGGGCATGCATAAGGGCACCAATGTGCCTACCGTTCCTGTCCTAATGTTCCCTTTGCTTGCATTGTATACAGAGGAACAGAGACAGAGACAGAGAGAGACAGAAAGAGAAAGAGAGACAAAGACAGACAGAGAGAGAGAGAGAGAGAGAGAGAGAGAGAGAGAGAGAGAGAGAGAGAGAAGGACATTGCATATTAGAGAGAGAGATTGCATATTAGGGAGAGTCAAAGACAGACTAACAGACAGAGACAGAAACAGAGTCACAGAGACAGAGACAGAGAGAGACAGAGACACAGAGAGACACTCAGAGAGAGAGAGTTCTATTCTATTCTATTCTATTCTATTCTATTCTATTCTATTCTATTCTATTCTATTCTATTCTATTCTATTCTATAAAAAGGAATCCCCAAAAAGAAACTCCACTAGTTCAGTCTTCCTCTGTGCCACTTTTTGGATAGTGTGGCATCAGCTGATGCTGTACAAACAGATCAAAAGAGCATTGGGCTCTCTATTTCTGATTTCCTCACCTTGGTGGTGTGCCTGGCCTCCCATTTATAAAATTATCATTTTGCTAAAGCTGGAGCGTAATTCAGTTTTTGGCTAACAAAGCCCCTTGTGCTTTTGTGTTTCCAAAATGTAACTGTGTTACTGGGTAAGCTGTGTAATCATTGGATACTAAAGAAAGCCTTCCTCGTTTACTGCAATTAATGTTATTAAAAGGGCTTTTTAGCTCCTACAGCTGTGGTCCATTTGGTGAGTGCTTGTATCTACAATGGTTCCTTGTTTGGCCTGTTCCATGGCAACATAGCCAACAAGGTAAAGATGAGCCAGCAATATAATTGTTGTTTCATTATCAAAATGGACATGCTGGAAGTTATCAATGTAAATATGAGCAAATGGAAGAGCTGTCCGTATCAAGTATATGTTTATATACTATATAATCCTTTTGTGTGATGCCTATATATACTGTTGTGACAAATAAATAAATAAATAAATAAAAATAAAATAAGAGCTGTTCTTATCTGGCCATGCTGGGACTTATCATGGTAAACATGAGCAAATGGAAGAACTGTCTCTATCAAACTCATAGAAATGAAGATGTTCTAGTTGAAAGAATAGTAAGGAACTCCACGTTGGATAACATTTCAGAATGAACTGGGATGGAAGATTTTCCCAGAATTCTGTATAGCTGTAAAATACAAGGAGTGGATATAAAGCTATGCTTGATTTTCTAATGCCCATGGAATTGATAACATGGAACACATATGTAATGGATCAATGGCAGGAAAGAATAGAATAGAATAGAATTTTATTGGCCAAGTGTGACTGGACACACAAGGAATTTTTTTTTTTGGTGCATATGCTCTCAGTGTACCTAAAAGAAAAAGAAAAAAGAAAAAGGATATATCAAAGGTACAACATTTACGACACAAATGATGGTCATAGGTTGCAATTTAATCCTTAATGATAGCAACAAAAAGTTACAGTCATAAGTCATAAGTGGAAAGAGATTGATGATGAAAACGATGAGAAGATTAATAGTAGTGTAGATTTAGTAAATAGTTCGACAGTGTTGAGGGAATTATTTGTTTAGCAGAGTGATGGTCTTCGGGAAAAAACTGTTGTTGTGTCTAGTTGTTCTGGTGTGCAATGCTCTATAGCATCGTTTTGAGGGTAGGAGTTGAAACAGTTTATGTCCTGGATGTGAGGGATCTGTAAATATTTTCACGGCCCTCTTCTTGATTCATGCAGTATACAGGTCCTCAATGGAAGGCAGGTTGGGAGCAATTATTTTTTCTGCAGTTCTAATTATCCTCTGAAGTACAGACATCCCCAACCAGTCTCTTGGAGGTACTGATTCAACATATGGGATGGCCTGGTAATCTTCCAAAATAGACACTTTATAAGAAAATTAGTCTAATAGATGAGCCAAGGTAGCCAAATTAGATGAAAGAATCAAATGCAGCTTTCGTTAATTAAAATCCTAAAATATATGCATAGGAGCAGATAAAAACAGAAGTTGTTCACCTTAGTTGGACAGTTTACAGTAGTGGCCCAAATTGTGGAAACCTTTTGGGAAAAGTGTATTGTTTGATGGCTAATAACACAACTTTTTTTTTTGTTTGGAGTTTCAAGATAATCATATTCCACTCCTGGAATGGCCTGGGAATAGCCCAAAGCTTCACCCAATTGAAAATCTATGGACCGGATGAAAGACACTTGCTAGTCAGAAGTGACCCAGCAATAAAACCCAGTTAATAGAAGCCATCATTCAATCTTGGTTTCACATTAGAACAGCTGAAGAATTAAAAGACTTGGTTGACTCCATGGGAAGACGTTGTAAGGCTGTAATTCATGCTAAAGGTTACCCAATTAAGTATTAACTGACATGGTGATCATTTTTGTATATCCCGTTTTTTCTACACGTTTCACTTTTCTTCTTTATTCTGTAACTGCTATTCTAATAGCAAATCCTTCATAAAAGTTATTGCATTACATTCTTGATTAAATTACCTTTCCATTGATTCGTAATTTATGGTACTATTAAAAAAAAGTGGCATTATTAGATAGTTTTAGAAAATACACTTTTTCCAAAAGGTTTCCACAATTTGGACCACTACTGTATAGCCACCAACAGGAAAATGAAGATGTTTGTTCTGTAGATGTGATAAGACACCTACAAGACTGGGTAGCTAAGGCATCTATCATTGTCTTCTTCCCTTGAAGAAAGTTAAGAGGTCCTTGCTTGCCACAACTCATACTGCATTCTATCATTAGAAGCCTTCATGGATTCCTGTAATTCTCCTATCTTCTCAAAATTGGTTGGCTCAGACTTTAGATAGCCACATTCTCTCCTCACACACTAGAAACAATAAGGATGCCAACCCTGATCAGAAGCCAACCCTAACAACAACAACAACAACAACAACAACAACAACAACAACAAATTAAGGACTCAAACTCTCAAACTAAACAAGATTGTGTTCAACTGAAACAACTATTGTTCCAGTTGTCAGCTCTCAAGGCATCTGTTAGAACCTTGGCACCAGTAACAAGTATTGTCAGAAGGATCTCACACTACTCTGAAAAAAGAAAGACAATCTTTGTTTGGGTTCATGTTTCTCCTTTTCATTCTCCCACACTATTCCAAATGTGATTGGAGGGCAATTATCTTTTCTTAATGTAGGAAATGTCATTCCCGATGTGATGGCAAATCAATGCTTGGGGTGGTCTATACCCCAAATGGACTACTCATTGATTAAAAACTAGCTGTCAGAAAGGCTGATGAAGGTTTGTAAAGATATTCAACACAAACAAAGAAATGTGCAAGAGGAGGAGGAGGAAGAAGAAGCGGAGGAGGAGGAGAAGGTGAAGGAAGAGGAAGAAGGAGGAGGAGGAGGAAGAGGAAGAAGAAGAGGAGGAGAAGAAGGAGAAGAAGGAGAAGAAGGAGGAAGAAGGAGGAGGGAGGAGGAGGAGGAAGAAGAGGAGGAGGAGGAGGAGGAGGAGGAGGAAGAAGAAGAAGAAGAAGAAGAAGAAGAAGAAGAAGAAGAAGAAGAAGAAGAAGAAGAAGAAGAAGAAGAAGAAGAAGAAGAAGAAGAAGAAGAAGAAGAAAAGGAGGAGGAGGAGGAGGAGTAGTTGCAATGCTTGACAAAATAAGGTGGGGTTTTTTCTTCCATATAGGCTAAATATTTAAATAGATATTTAAAAGGGCAACTAAACAACAACAACAACAACGACAACAGCCCACACAATGTTGTAGATTAGAAGCAACCTACAAACAGAAAAGGGAAATTAGTCTCAGGGCAGAAGTGAGGATCTGCAGAAATAGATAAAGTAGGATCCAAATAATTTCTCTTTCCTCAGAAGAACGAAGGAAACCAAATGGTGCTGTGTCCAGGCCAACATTTCCCACGGTTCCATGAGACCCTTCCTAAAGGGACATCAGATCTGAGGTGGCGCACTGTGGTGGAGAGTTTTACCGGCTGAACTTTCAGACTAAGGGCATAATTTTTCACAATCACTCTGTTGTGCCTCGCCCGCCCCCTTCTCCCCAGCCGGGCCCCTCCCATCTCCTGTTATCTGAGCCAGAGACTGATAGTGAAGAAGAATGGCCTGGCATGCCTCCAGCCCCCAGTCCTGGCACCATGCCCGGACAGATTGAGCAAACAAACCTCCCTCCTACAGCGTGTGAGCAAGAAGCCAGCCACGAGCTAGAATTGCCGGCAGCTGAGCAGGAGGACAAAACGTGGACAGATCCCCGCTTCCGGAGAATGGAGAGGCGACGTCAGCAAAAGGAAGGGAGGGGCAGGCCTGGATAAGTGCTGAGTCATGGAGCCACACCCCATGACCTATATAAAGGATCTGCTTTCTGGCATTCCTTGAGTCAAGCAACGTCTCATCTGGTTGCTGAAGTCACACCTTGCATTCCTGCCTGCCCTGAGAACTCTGACAGGAATTTGGCAAAGCTGCAGAGGCTTCGTGGCCACGCTTGATATAGACTTCCCAGACCCGGCCGTCAGAGGAGGAGTGGGACATGACATGCTCTTAGACCGGCTGCTCTAAAAAATAAAATAAAATAAACAGGCCTTGGTTCCCACCGTTCCCTGAATTGTCTGATTGTGAAAACGATTCCCCTGCTAAGGAAACGATCAGCCGCGTTTTACAAAAACTTGCTGAATGCAGTGGCAAAAGAAGGTCACGTCACTTTTCTTTCAGTTCTTCCTTTTGTGCTCCAGACAGTAGCAGAGAAAGCCAAGTCATGGCATAACCTCTTTCAAACGATTAGACTTTTCTGTAATTGCCTGAAGTCTTGTGATGGACTCGGACTGGTTTTGTTCTTTTTACTGCCCTTGAAGGAACTTGTCTTCAAGATCTGTTTTATTCCTTTGACTATTCTCCTTCGCTGATAAGTAGCCCCTACGTGGGTATTCTTTTTTGTCTTTTAAATAAGTTTTTTTTTTATTTATAACACAATACAACGTAACAAACACAAAACACATAAAGTACATTCCCTTTTTGCAACTGTTGCATAGCGGTAATTTCCTAATAGTTACATTTTCTCCCAATTCCCTTTATAATATTTGTATTCTTCTTGTCCCATTATCCAGTGGTGGGATTCAAGTAATTTAACAACTGGTTCTCTGCCCTAATGATTTTTTATTTATTTCATTTTGTCTCAACAGTATACACAAACATTGTTATAAGTAAAAAAAAAAAAATATCATGAAGAAAATATATATATATATAAGTAAAGAATATGCATCAGCTATATTAATTTGATATAGTGAAGGGAACAATAGGACAGGAACGGTAGGCCATTTTGTGCTCTTATGCACGCCCCTTATAGTCCTCTTAGGAATGGGGTGAGGTCAATAGTAGACAGTTTTTGGTTGAAGATTTTGGGATTTTGAGTAGAGACTATGGAGTCAGGTAAAGAATTCCAAGCATTAACAACTCTGTTACAGAAGTCATATTTTCTGCAATCAAGTTTGAAGCGGTTGACATTAAGCTTGAATCTATTTTTTGCTCTTATAATATTGCGATTGAAGCTGAAGTAGTCTTTTACAGGAAGGATATTGCAATAGATGACTTTGTGTGTTAAACACAGGTCATGTTGAAGTCGATGGAGTTGTAAATTTTCTAATCCCAGGATTTCAAGCCTGGTGGTATAAGGTATTTTGTTGTTTTCGGAGGAGCGAAGAACTCTTCTAGTAAAATATTTCTGGACGTGTTCTATTGTATTTATGTCAGAGATGTGGTATGGGTTCCAGACGGATGAGCTGTATTCAAGAATAGGTCTGGCAAATGTTTTGTATGCTCTAGTTAGTAGTGTAGAGTTTTTGGAAAAGAAGCTGCATAAAATTAGGTTTACAACTTTTAGAGCCTTTTTTGCTATGTAGTTGCAGTGGGCTTTGGCATTAAGGTCATTTGATATGAGAACTCCAAGATCTTTGACAGGGTGGGGGTCATCAGTAAGATAATGACCATCGAGTTTGTACTTGTTGATAGGATTCTTTTTTCCAATATGTAAGACTGAGCATTTGTTCGTAGAGATTTGGAGTTGCCAAGTTTTAGACCAATTGGAAACTAAGTCGAGGTCTTCTTGAAGGGTAGAAGTATTGTTAGTGGTATTAAATAGTTTGACATCATCAGTAAAGAGAACACAATAACTTGAGATGAGGTCACAGAGATCATTTATGTATAGTATGAAGAGCGTTGGACCAAGAACACTACCTTGGGGAACTCCACTTTTGACAGGAACAGGATTTGATATAGCGTTGCCAATTTTGACCACTTGTTGTCTGTTTGACAGGAAGGCATTTATCGAATTGTGAAGAGGTCCTGTTTGGATGTTTCCAAAATGTTTGGAACCAGTTTGGCAAACTGGTTCCAACAACCAGTTTGCCAAACTGCTCAGAAAGTTAACAACCGGTTCTCCCGAAGTGGTGCGAACTAGCTGAATCCCACCACTGCCATTATCCCTTATTACCCTATAATTCCTATCACTTATAATATTAGATTTGTACTTTTTATACACTATCTTACATACATCTTGCACATTGTTTCTCCCCTTTCATCACTATTCATTTTTTCTAGTCTCCAGTCACTTGTACCATTTATCCCATATTATATCATATTCTGTATCTTCTTTTTCTTTAATTCCTTTTGTTAATTTGTCCATCTTGGCACAATCTAAGATTTTCTTTATCAGTTTTTCCTCTGTTCGTGTATTTCCTTTCTCCCAATTTTGTGCGTATGAAATTCTTGCGGCCGTTACGATATGTAGGATTAAGTATTTTATGACTTTGGTATAATGTCTGGTAAATATTCCTAACAAGAATGTCTCTGGTTTCCAATCAATCGGTTGGTCCATTATTTTTTCTAGCCATTTTTTGATTTTGGCCCAATATTTGGGTATTCTAATAGGTAGAGAGCAAAGAAGCGATGTGATTGGTTCTCTACTCAATGCTTAAAGCACTGCAAAACAGAGCAAGCTATGTGGTTGTTTACAACTGTTAACTGGGGCAAAACCCAGAGGGAGTTTAGAATTGGGTTTCCCCCAGGTGTGCCAATATGACATGCCTAATAAATCTGGGCTTTGAGGAAGATGCTGTTGTGCCTCGTCCTCCCTCCTCTCCTCAGCCGGGCCCCTCCTGTCTCCTCCCGGGCCTGCTATCAGACTCCGAATCTGATAATGAAGATGAATGGCCTGTCATGCCTCCAGCCCCCGGCCCTGGCCCCATGCCCGGACAGGATGTCAGGAATGAACAAACAAACCTCACTCATACGGCGTGTGTTCCTTTGGCTCAGCCATCAGAGGAAGTCAGCCACGGATTGGAATTACTCGGGCTTACTCCTTCTGACCCCTCCCTTTCTCAAATAGCAGAAGACAATTCAAAGTGGGAGTATCCTCGCTTCCAGAGATCTGAGAGGTGACGCCAGCAGAAGGAAGTGTGGGGCAGGCCTGGATAAATGCTGAGTCATGGAGCCACCCCCCACAGCCTATATAAAGGACCTGCTTTTGGCATTCCAACTTTGAGTCAAGCAAAGTCTCATCTAGTTTGCTGATGTCACAACTTGGACTCCTGCCTGCCCTGAGAAACCTCGGAGGAATTTGGCAAAGCTGCAGAGGCTTCGTTACCACGCCTGATACGGACTTCCTAGACCCAGTCGTCGGAGGGGGAGGGGGACACGACAGATGCCTGCCTTGGAGTTCTGATTCTGTTGGACGTATTACTTGGAACCCTGGCAACTGATCAATATGATCGATATGGAAGAACATATCCGCCAGTGCCTCCACTTTCTGCCGTTCTCCTATTTGTATTCAAGAGAGCACTAGCACTAGCAATAGCACTTAGACTTTTCTACCACTCTGCAGTGCTTTAAAGCCCTCTCTAAGCAGTTTACAGAGTCAGCCTCTTGCCCCCAACAATCTGGATCCTCATTTTACCCACCTCGGGAGGATGGAAGGCTGAGTCAACTTTAAGCCTAGTGAGATTCAATCTGCCAAACTGTGGGCAGCCAGTGATCAGCAGAAATAGCTTGCAGTACTGCACTCTAACCACTGTGCCACCGCGGCTCAAAGCAAGATTTGCATCAGAAGTCCAACATTCCAAAAATAAATATTTTATTTGCACTGGCTTCCTGTGGTTTGCACTGGCTTCCTGTGGTCTTTTGGGTGCGCTTTAAGATTCTGGTTACCACCTTTAAAGCGCTCCATGGCTTAGGGCCTGGGTACTTACGGGACCGCCTGCTGTTACCCTATGCCTCCCACCAACCCGTACGCTTACACAGAGAGGGGCTTCTCAGGGTGCCGTCCGCCAAACAATGTCGGCTGGCGGCCCCCAGGGGTACGGCCTTCTCTGTTGGAGCTCCTACGCTTTGGAACGAACTTCCCCCTGGTTTACGTCAAGTGCCTGATCTTCGGACTTTTCGCTGTGAGCTGAAAACGCACCTATTTATTCAAGCGGGACTGGCTTAGAAGTTTTACTAAATTTTAACTGGGGCTATTTATATTTTAGGGTTTTAAACTGTTTTAAATTTTGGCCATCTTGTAATATGTTTTGTTTTAGTCTTGTTTTAAAGTGTATATTGTGGATTTTTATTTGGCTGTACACCGCCCTGAGTCCTTCGGGAGAAGGGCGGTATAAAAATCGAATAAAATAAAAATAAAATAAATAGATAAAATTTTCTAATTAACAAATATTTTGATTTTATGTACCAACACTGATGGTACCTTTTGTTGTCTCAACAACACATATCTAGATCATTTCTTCAAGGATTCCCTCTTGTTTTTTTAAACTTGAAGTTAAAATTCCCCAATAAATAACTCTGTATAGTACATATGTGCATTGTTGTTTTGGTTGCTGTTCTTCCTAGGAAAAAAAAATCTATAAATGTCCACCGGAGACCTTTTAAATCTTGCAATACAGTCCCCTTTGTGAGCTTGTTAAAAGAAAATAAACAGTTCCAATGTACTAATTCAGTGTAGCTGCTGAACTATAAAAACAAAAGAAAGATGAGCTAGGGAAAGAAAAACAAGTGCAAGCTTTTAAAACACAAAAATAAACTCAGAGTAGAACGCATTTGTCACACATGGTAGAAAAAAAAAATATTGTGATGTTCATAGATTAACCGAAGAATGTCAACGGTGGATGGAAATTGATCAAGGAGAGCTTCAACCTAGAAATGAGAAATTTTCTGAGGGGAAGAACAATCAACCAATGGAATGGCTTTCCTTCAGAAATTGTGGGAGTTTCATCACTGGAGGCTTTCAAGAAGAGACTGGACTGCCATCTGTCAGAAATGACAGTGAGAACAATTAATCAGTGGAACAACTTGCCTCCAGAAGTTCTGAATGCTCCAACACTGGAAGTTTTTAAGAAGAGATTAGGCAACCATTTGTCTGAAGTGGTGTAGGGTTTCCTGCCTGAGCAGGGGGTTGGACTAGAAGACCTCCAATGCCCCTTCCAACTCTGTTGTTCTGTCAGTCTCCAACCTTGATCTAAACAGGAGTCAGCAACCCACGGCTCTAGAGCCACATGTGGCTTTTTCATCCCTCTGCTGCGCCTCCCTGTCACTGAAAATATGTGTTACAACTGCCAATGTGTGATACCCACCAGCACACGATTTATTGAGCTTTTCGACACCCGGTAGGCCAACCACGGATAAATCCAAGAAAAGAAAAGTTTCAGAAGAAAACAGAAGGTTTTGTGGCTCCCGGTGTTTTCTTATAATAATAATAATAATAATAATAATAATAATAATAATAATAATAATAATAATAATAATAATAATAATAATAATAATAATAATAATAATAATTTAATTTGTATACGCCCTTCTCCCGGAGGACTCAGGCGGTGAACAGGCAGATAAAATAAAGACAATACATTCAATAAAAACAATATTATAAAAAACTTATTCCAATAGCCTAAATTTAAAATACAATACAAAATATAAAATAAACCCCAATAAAATCCATATTTAAAACCCTATTAAGCCAGTCCTGCTCGAAAGAATAGATATGTTTTAAGCTCGGCGAAAAGTCCGGAGGTCTGGAAGTTGTCGAAGTCCTGGGGAAGCTCATTCCAGAGGTAGGTGCCCCACAGAAGGCTCTCCCCTGGGGTCGCCAGCCTGCATTGTCTGGCTGGCGGCACCCTGAGGAGGCCCTCTCTATGAGGCGTGCCGGTCGGTGGGAGGCATGTGGTAACAGAAGGCGGTCCCGAAGATATCCCGGTCCTATGCCATGGGCGCTTTAAAGGTGGTAACCAACACCTTGAAGTGCACTCGAAAACCACAGGTAGCCAGTGCAGCCTGCAGGATCGGTGTTATATGGGAGCCACAGTGGCTCCTCTATCACCAGCGGCTGCATTCTGAACTAACTGAAGTCTCCGGGTGCACCTCAAGGGGAGCCCCATGTAGAGGCGTTACAGTAGTCAGGCAGAAGTGACGAGGGCATGAGTGACCGTGCATAAGGCATCCCGGTCTAGAAAGGGACGCAACTGGCGGACCAGGCGAACCTGGTAAAAAGCTCTCCTGGAGACGGTCGCCAAATGATCTTCAAAGGACAACCGTCCATTCAGGAGAACCCCCAAATTGCGCACCCTCTCCATTGGGGCCAATGATTCGCCTCCAACAGTCAGCCGCGGTTGCATCTGACTGTACCGGGATGCCGGCATCCACAGCCACTCAGTCTTGGAGGGGTTGAGCTTGAGCCTGTTTCTGTGGGAAACGGGTCCAAATGGCTCTTGGAGTGTTTAAGGTTGCCGACCCCTGATCTAAAAGAATGGGGTGATTGGGAAAATTTTCCAACAGTGACAATTTTCTCCTGCCTCCATCCTCCTCCTCCTCCTCCTTCTGCCGGTATAAATGTGAGTGCTTCTTGTTGAATCTCTCTGGAAGGGATTAACACAACTTCATGATGTGCATTTTGCAGAGTCGTTCACAAGACACAGGGGTGGGGGGAAGCCGAGATCAATTTTGTAAAATTGTTCTTCTCGGAAGATACCTGTCCTGAAAATTGAATGCTAGTCTTCAGGAAGAGGGAAAGCAGAAGAGAAGAAACCAGCTTGGATTGAAATTTACTTTGAGTTTTTGCCTTAGGAAAATATATATATATATATATATTATTTATTTATTGTGTATATTTTATTTATTTATTGTATATATTTTATTTATTTATTGTGTATATTTTATTTGTTTATTGTGTATATTTGTTTTCTGAGGTTTTCACGGGTGTTTGTATGTAGTCTTTAGTTATTCAGGTTTTCTCCTGCGTAAAATTGGAAGTGTTTTGGCAACTTTTTGACGAAGTCTCATTCGTCATCTTCAGGCTTCAGCTTCGTGCTTCTGGGAGAGACTTTGTCGAAACGTCGCCAAGACACTTCTAATTTTACACGGGAGAAAACCCGAACAACCAAAGACCTACATACAAACACCCGTGAAAACCTCAGAAAACACACACACATATATATATATATATATATTGCTCCTAGAAGCACGAAGCTGTAAACACTAGCCTAAAGATGACGAATGAGACTTCATTGAAACGTCGCCAAGACACTTCCAATTTTACGCGGGAGAAAACCCGAATAACCAAAGACAGACAGACAGACAGACAGATATATATATATATACACACACACACACACACACACACACACACACACACACACATATATATATATATACACACACACACACATGTATGTATATGTGTGTGTGTGTGTGTGTGTGTGTGTGTGTGTGTATGTATGTATGTATGTATGTACATGAATTTGAAAGATTCTGTCTACATTTTGAATAAGTCCTTCGGGAGAAGGGCGGTATAGAAATCTAATAAATAATAATAATAATGTTTTAAACAGAGGAATTGCATCAAGGAAGGACATTCCGAACATTGCCGTTTATTGTGTATTTTTGAATGTCCTATAAAGAAATGAGCCACTTAAAAAAAAAATCCGCTCAGTGATATTTCTTTGGTTGCATATTACATGATTCTCATTTTGCTTTCATTCAGATAAAATATGACCTTTAATCCTCAAAAACGAGGCTATTATAGAGAGCGCAGCCAAATGTGCAAATAGCTGTCTGTCTGCATTAGAAAACTGTATTCTGTCCCCAAGATTTCAGTAAGTGAAACTGACAACTGTTCTTTTAGTCTCGCCAATTTTTTGTCACTTGAGAATCTTTCTCTATTTGACATTAGTTGCCAATCAGTACGTCAAAAAAAAATCAAAAAAATCTATCAGACACTATATTTTCCATTATTGTCAAATATATCTAAGGAATCGGGTCCCAGGAGTTACAATGTCATTGTTTTTTGGCTTAAAATTATAAATAATTTATAATGTTAATTAATAAATAATTTTCCAGGGAGATTTGGTCAATTGTGAAGGGGGTTTCCCCCCCAAGCATTTGAGTTTGATTGTCCCAAAGGTGTTTTTTTTTTTCAAAAAGCAACTGGACTTTTTATTTTTCCTTGAAGAGAATTTGCAAGCTGGTTTTTGCAATCATCTGGTTGTTAGCACTTTTTCTAAGAATCATTGATAACTACTTGGAGGTTTATTTGTGCTCTCAAAATATTAACATATCTTTTCTTTTCTTTTTAATAAATTTTTTATTCATAAACGTTTTTGAAAAACAGTGGATTGTCAGAGAATACCATTTAGAAATAAGAAAAACCCAAAGGAAAGTTAATAGTAAATATTAACACAGAGACTAATAACAATAGTAATAATTATAGTAGTAGTAATAATAATATAGTCAAAAAGCTTAAACTAAATTTCTTCTTACAATAGATTATTTACATTTTTATCTATTGCTGTGGTTATGATTATATACATCTTTATTTTCAATATCAACAATATTAACATTCATAATCTTTGTTGTTGTTGTTAGTTGTGAAGTCGTGTCTGACCCATCGCGACCCTATGGACAATATTCCTCCAGGCCTTCCTGTCCTCTACCATCCTCTGGAGCAGGGGTCTCCAACCTTGTCAACTTTAAGACTTGTGGACTTCAACTCCCAGAATTCCTGCAAAGCAAAGCTGGCTGAGGAATTCTGGGAGTTTAAGTCCACAAGTCTTAAAGGTGACAAGATTGGAGACCCCTGCTGTGGAGTCCATTTAAGCTCACGCCTACTGCTTCAGTGACTCCATCCAGCCACCTCATTCTCTGCCGTCTCCTTCTTCTTTTGCCCTCAATCTTTCCCAGCATTAGGCTCTTCTCCTTCCTCCTCATTAGGTGGCCAAAGTATTTCAGTTTCATCTTCAGGATCTGGCCTTCTAAAGAGCAGTCAGGGTTGATCTCCTCTAGGACTGACTTGTTTGTTCGTCTTGCAGTCCAAGGGACTCACAGGAGTCTTCTCCAGCACCAGAGTTCATAATCTTACTTTCCTTAATTTCTACCTCTTGTCTCTATCCATTCATAAAATGTATTCCATGTCTGATAATATTCTGAGTCTTCTTTAATTCTTTAACTCCTCACTGTCTGAATTTGCGGCCAGGTCTGCAGGCTGCTGGCGGACCACAACTGTTATGTATCTTTAAATATTTTGGCGGGAAACAAGCACGTTGCTGATTGGTTGAAGCCGCCGGTTAAATAGTATATAAAGAGAGGTTTTTCCCCAGCCAGGTTGCTGGGTTCACCCTATATTAAAGAGCTGTTGTCACTACCCTGGTCTCCAGCCTCGTTACTTCCCGAACTTAACACTGGCGACGAAGGTGGGATCTCGAGGCTAAGGAGCACCAGAACCGAGCTGAAGCACGGAAGAACCGAACCCAGCAAACACAGGGCAGAAACGCGGAGATGGCCAGTTACACTCCGCCCGCGCCGTTTGACCCAGCTAGAGAGAAATGGGGCGTATGACCCGTTTGAAAGCTTTCTAGAAACAACGAACTGCAAGGAGTTCAGACAACCGCAAAGGGCATACTTCTTGAGCCACTGCGGTCGAGGTCATCGACATCGCGGAAGCCCTGGCAGAGCCAACGCGGTACAATCGGTATCGTGGCAAACTCTGCAAACCCTGCTTAAAAACCATTTCGCGCCAACGCCGTCCAAATCGTCGGCGTTTTGAATTTGGAGGCGCCGACAGCTAGAGCGAATCCATCGGACTACATGGCCGCCCTGCGGAAAGCCTCAAGACTGTGGGTACCGCGAGACCTAGGCAGGCGCTGCTGGAGCAACTCATCCGGGGTCAGAGACATGCGTTTGCGGGCGACTGCTATCAAAAGCAATCTAACGCTGGCAAACGCCCTGGGCGAAGCCAGGCGCATGAAATGTCCACCCAAGCGGCGAGACACTGCAAAAGCCACTCCACCAAAGGCGAGCAAAGTCAACCCGGTGCACCAAGAAGATCAGACCGAATCCGGCGGTGAGGATGAGGAAGGGTCTGCGAACCGAAAGCGGCAAAGAAGACCGGGGCGAATCACGGAAGTTGCGGAGGTCAACACCAGCGCCAACACTGCAAGTTCAAGGGCGCTACATGTCGGTGGTGCGAGAAGAAGGGCACCTAGCTCAAGTCTGTCGGCTCCCAACCTTCCGCGAAAATTCAAATCGGCCAATCAGGCGCGGATCGGCAAGGCGACCGTGATTGGCTCAAACAAAAAGGCGCGAATCAAATCAAACAATGGTGATCATAGGCGCCGCAACCCGGGTGGAGAAGAAGATCTTCACCAAGCCAAAATAGAAGGCGTGCGGTGCCGACTGAAGTGGACACGGGTCAGCGATCACCATCATGTCCTGGGACACTTTGGCGAAGTCACTGCCGTCAGTCAAAGCGCCACCTGCAAACACAGCTACGAGTCCACGACTACCAAGGGAATCGCATCCCTGTTGAGGACCACCTCTGTCCAGTCGATCACGGACCACACAAGAAGACCCTGCCCATCACGATCGTCGAAGGGACCCTGCCTAGTTTGTTGGGACTAGACTGGTTCGTGCATTGGGCATGGGAGTGACTAGCATCTACAAGTGACTGTAACCTGAAGACATACTCATGAGCGAGTTCGAAGATGTCTTCAAGGACTGCCTGGGCAAGTACAAGGGACCCCTATTTCCTTCAACTTAGACCCCAGGTAGCCCCATTAGGTTAAAGGCGAGGAGGTCCTTTTGCCCTAAACCAAAATTGACAAGGAGCTAGATAAGCTCATAAATCAGGATTTTGGTGCCAGTCGATCACGCAAAGTGGGAGACACCAATCGTCACCCCAATAAAACCAGATGGGTCAGTTAGAATCTGCGCTGACTACAAGCGACATTAAACAAAGCCTTACAGAAAAGCGCTTACCGGTTCCGTGGTGCAACACTTGCTGCACTCTTTGGGGCAGGGCAAGTCTTTGCAAAGTTAGACTTGGCCCAAGCCTATCAACAACTGCCCGTAGGCGCCCAGAAGCCCAAGCGATTGTAACTCACAGAGGGCCTTCAAGTGCACCCGATTACAATTTGGGGTGAGTGTGGCACCAGGGCTGTTCAAAACCTAATGGAGCGACTTCTGCAAGGGCTCCCAGGGTAGTTCCCTACTTGATGATGTCCTGATTTCAGGGAAAACGTAGAGGAATTGGGGAGCATTTGAGAAAGGTTCTGGGCATTTTCGGTCAGCGGACTAAAGGTTAAAGTGAACAAATGCCAGATAGGGGTAGAATCCGTCGAGTTCTTGGGCTACGAATAGACAAGAAGAATTCACCCACTGAGAGCAAGGTCAAGGCAATCAGAAAGGCTCCAGCGCCCAAAAACAAAACAGAGCTACAGGCATTCCTGGGGCTAGTGAATTTTCTGGTCTTTTTAAAAACAAAGCGACCGTTGCTGAACCGCTGCATAAGCTTCTGGGAAAAATACTGTTTGGTCTTGGGAAAGTCGGAAATAGGGCTTTGAGCAGTAAAAACCTGCTCTCAGCGATAGCCTGCTGATTCAGTATCATAGCTCATTGCCATTAGTACTGGTTTGCGATGCCTCCCTTACGGGGTGGGGCTGTGCTCAGCCACAGACTTCCAAGCGGCACAGAAGCCCCTATAGCCTTCTACTCCAGAGCGATGTCCTCCCAGAGAGGAACTACAGCCAGTTGGATAAGGAAGCGCTAGCAATTGTGTCAGGGTAAAAAGTTTCACGAATACGTTTTTGGTAGAGACTTTGAAATTGTTACTGACCATAGACCGTTGTTAGGGATACTGGCTGGCGACCACGCCTGTGGCACTCTATACGATTGACCCGATGGACTATCTTTTTAGCCGCTTATTCCTACAAGCTGCAGCATCGACCGGGAAAGAAGTGGGGCATGTGGACGCTTTAAGCAGATGCCCACTACCAGGCGATCGAAGACCCCACTCGGGGCGCCCATCCTGCTAATTGACTCTTTGGACTCTGGCCCAGTCACATCTAAGGAGGTGGCTTGGGCATCATACCGGACATTATGTTGAGGACTGTACTCGGTTGGGTACAAGAGGGTGGCCCTGCGCGGCGTTTCAGGAATTTGTAAAAAGCGTGGGGAACTCTCGGCTCAAGGGGTGCCTGCTATGGGGTGATCGTGTGGTAATCCCGGAGAAATTGAGGAAAGGTATTGGACCTCCTCCACGAGGTCACCCAGGGATCGTAAGGATGAAGGGCTAGCAGAAGCTATGTGGTGGCCACTCATGGACTCAGAAATTGCTGAGAGGGTAGGAAATGCCAGGCCTGCCAAGAGTCCAGACCTCTACCCCAACGGCCCCAGTCAGGGAATGGGAAAAACCCCAAGGGCCCTGGTCAAGAATCCACATTGATTTTGCTGGCCTTTCCACGGCCAAACCTTCCTAGTGGTAGTCGACGCTTTCTCTAAATGGTTGGAAATCATTCTCATGAGATCCATGACAGCCGAGGCAGTAATCGCAGCCCTCGGCACCTATTCGCAACCCACGGGTTGCCTGACACGCTGGTATCCGACAGCGGCCCGCAATTCACGGCAGCCCAGTTTGAGAATACTTGGCAGAGAGGGCATCCGACATGCCCTCTCTGCGCCTTTCCACCCTGCGTCGAATGGCCTTGCAGGCGTTCCGTCCGGGCGCTAAGGAGCGTGTCAGGCTCAAGCCAGGCGACTGGCAAACAAAGATAGATTTCTTTCTGGCCGTTCAGCACAACCCACTCCCAAGGACTGAACCGCGCAGGTCCGAAAGAATCAGGAGACGCCCAGGTTATTTGCGTGACTACATCGAAAAATAACATGTAAATAATATGTAAATAGAGGTAAAGTGTTTTCTGGGAGGGGAGGAGTGTTATGTATCTTTAAATATTTTGGCGGGAAACAAGCACGTTGCTGATTGGTTGAAGCCGCCGGTTAAACAGTATATAAAGAGAGGTTTTTCCCCAGCCAGGTTGCTGGGTTCACCCTATATTAAAGAGCTGTTGTCACTACCCTGGTCTCCAGCCTCGTTACTTCCCAAACTTAACAACAACAAAATTGAGAAGGCACCTTTTAAACATTAAGATTTGGTAATCAATTCAAGGCAGGATATTTTGAAACTCCCTGTGTGCAGCAAAGTCTGAACAAAGGCAGAGTGGTAGGATTAGCCCCTCACTCAAGAGCCAAACCAGGACAAACTTCAACCAAATTAGCACAGACAAGCACCTAGGATTTGCATTTCCTCTTTTGCCTATAGAGCCAGCTGCGAACACGCTCAAGAATCAAAACTGTAGAAATGGTGGTAGACTTTAGGAGAATGAAACTACTGGCTCTGTGGGTGTGGCTTGGTGGGTGTGGTATGTCTTGGTGGGCGTGGCATGTCTTGGTGAGCATGGCTTGCTGGGCGTGGCAGGGGGAGGATACTGCAAAATCTCCAATCCCTCTGTCGTGTCCCACTCCTCCGCTGACGGCCAGGTCATGGATGTCCGTATCAAGCGTGCCTCTGCAGCTCTGCCAAAGTCCTATCAGAGTTCTCAAGGCAGGCAGGAGACCAGGAAGTGACATCAGCAATCCAAGTTAGACTTTGCCTGACTCAGAGAATGCCAGAAAGCAGATGCTTTATATAGGCCATGGGATGTGGCTCCATGACTCAGCACTTATTCAGGCCTGCCCCTCCCTTCCTTTTGCTGACGTCACCTCTCTACTCTCCGGAAGCGAGGATCTCTCTAGCCTCCAGCTGTTGGTAATCTTAGCTCATGACTGGCTTCACATTCTTCAGGCTCACATGCTGTGGGGGAGGGGTTTAGTTGCTCCGTTTGCCTGGGCATGGTGTTAGGACTGGGGGCTGAAGGCACGTCAGGCCCTTCGTCTTGCTCGGCCTGTCCGGGCATGGTGCCAGGGCTGGGAGCTGGAAGCATTCCAGGACATTCTTCCGAACTATCAGCGTCTGGCAGGAGATAAGAGGGTCCCGGCTGCAGCAGGGGGAGCGAGCGAGACACAACACCCTCCCCAATGATGGGGGTTCATTTGAGAGAGAGACAGAGAGAGAGACAGAGAGAGAAGGAAGGAAGGAAGGAAGGAAGGAAGGAAGGAAGGAAGGAAGGAAGGAAGGAAGGAAGGAAGGGAAGAAAGGAAGAGGGAGGGAGGGAGGGAGGAAAAAAGAGAGGAAGGAAGGAGTGAAAACCTGGCACTAGACGCAGCTTCAGAGGATAATCCAGGGCTGGAAGGGACCTGGAGGTCATCTAGTCCAACCCTGCTCCAGCAGGACATTGTTAGTGAGTTTCTGTCTTTTGATCCCCCAGTCACATAGCCATGCCCACCCAGTCACATGATCCCCCCACCAAGCCACGCCCACCAAGCCACACCCACAGAACCAGTAGGAAAGAAATTTAGATTTCACCAGTGCTCTAAAGTATCTTCCAGCTCTATTATTCTGTTACGTTGATTGGAGGTGCCAACTGTAAAAGAGCTGTTGCAGTTTTGCTAACTTACAATATCTCAGAATTGTACACCTGAAGCTGCATAACCATTGACATTATTTTTCCTGTTCTCATTTTTTCCCCCTATTTTATATTCTACTAGCTGATAACCCAGTGTTGCCCGGGTATTTATTTATCCCAATCCATTCCCACCCCACTCCTAGGGGAAGGATACTGTAAAATCTCCATTCCCTCCCCACTCCAGGGGAAGGATACTGTAAAATCTCCATTCCCACCCCACTCCAGGGGAAGGATACTGTAAAATCTCCATTTCCACCCCACTCAGGGGAAGGATACTGCAAAATCCCCATTTCCTCCCGATCAGCTGGGACCTGGGAGGCAGAAAATAGATGGGGGTCCAGTCAGAATTTTTACTACCGGTTCTCCGAACTACTCAAAATTTCTGCTACTGGTTCTCCAGAACTGGTCAGAACCTGCTGAAACCCACCTCTGTATTACACCTAAAATCTCCATATCTTTTGCAAACTTCAGAGGGTTTGAGACTGGCCAAGCCATGTTTCCAAACTCTCTATAACCTTGGAAATACGCAAAATAAAATAAAATTATGCCCGCTGAGGACAAACTTTATTTCCTTTTCAAAAGACCTACAAACAGATCTTCAAATAGCTCCGACTTAGCCAAAGGAAAAGAACCAAGCAAGCCTTACAAAAGTACACGTTGCAAACATTTTCTTTTCATACCAGGCTAAAATTTAGAACCTTTTGAATACCTCTTTATTATTTCCTGTGCAGTTTGGTAAACTACAATAGCTGGAGTTTGGCGTTCTGCACTGTTTGTAGGTTATGGTTGCCCCAGAAACATTGGATGGGCTGCTGAATTTATTTTCCTGTGGCTCCAACTTCCATTTCTTTCTTTCTTTTTTTTTCTTTTTTTTTGATTGGGAACCTCAAAGTTCGACAAGAAAATAGTCTTGTGTGCTCCAGTTTGGCTCTTTGCTTGAGCAAATAATGTGTAGTTGAGGCTTGTCAATGTGCTTCCCTGCAAATGGAAATCTGCTATTCCAATCTCTCTCAGCTCAGTATATTTTAAGGGAAACGACATTCATTTTCTTATGAAGGTCTTATTTTCTTCTAGCATAGCATTCACAAACATTAGATAAATCCTGTTAAAAGATCATCTGCGGGCTTGAAAGGATGAAAGAACTAGATTTTCAAGCTTATGCTACAAACCCATCTTATCAAAATCTCTGATTAATTCGCTCTTTATTATTTTTTTGCAAAATTCTATTCTTACTGTCAACCATCCCACTTGCTTCATGCAGGAAATAAAGACACTGGGACATTTTCATTTCTGAGAGTATACCGTAATTTACTGAGCCAACATGGATACGGAAGTAGCAAAGCCAATTCTAACGTTTTCATGCGCAAATAGCGTAGCTAAACGTTCCTCTTTGCCCCTGGCCCTCCCTTTGTCATTTTATTCCATTCAATCAGTATAGTCAATTCAGTTCAGGTTGTTTGGGTAATAAACTGTCTGCCTATCAGATTTTTCTCAGCAGGTGACCTTGGTTTTCAGGCTCTGAGCTTGTGTTCTTTGCATTTTTTTTTTGTTTACATTTATATCCCGCCCTTCTCCGAAGACTCAGGGTGGCTTACAGTGTATAAAGCAATAGTCTCATTCTATTTGTATATTTTTACAAAGTCAACTTATTGCCCCCCCAACAATCTGGGTCCTCATTTTACCTACCTTATAAAGGATGGAAGGCTGAGTCAACCTTGGGCCGGGCTTGAACCTGCAGTAATTGCAGGCTACTGTGTTCTAATAACAGGCTCTAACAGCCTGAGCTATTTCCTCCTCCCTTATGCCTCTCCTGTGTTCCAATCTATTCCTTCCCCCTGTTTTTTTGTTTTTTTGTTTGTTTTTTTCATTTATATCCCGCCCTTCTCCGAAGACTCAGGGCGGCTTACACTATGTCAAGCAATAGTCTTCATCCATTTGTATACTATATACAAAGTCAACTTATTGCCCCCCAACAATGTGGGTCCTCATTTTACCTACCTTATAAAGGATGGAAGGCTGAGTCAACCTGTTGCTTCTTGTCTGGTTATGAGTGGGGCTTGTAAACTCTAGCCCCGTCTCAGCTGTGACACCTACTTTCAGTGACTTATTCCTATTGCCATTTTGGTAAATTATTGGACTTCTAAATGAGGTGAGGATCCAACAAGGACTATAGCTATAAAGGTTGGTTGGTTAGTTAGTTGTCTGTTTATGTGCCATCAAGTCGTTATTGACTCCTAGCAACCATAAAGGTACAGTAGATGATAGATAGATAGATGATGATGATGATGATGATGACAATAACTATGATGACAATAGAGAAGAAGAAGAAGAAGAAGAAGAAGAAGAAGAAGAAGAAGAAGAAGAAGAAGAAGAAGAAGAAGAAGAGGAGGAGGAGGAGGAGGAGGAGGAGGAGGAGGAGGAGGAGGAGGAGGAGGAGGAGGAGGAGGAGGGGGAGGGGGAGGGAAAGATTGGTAGCAATAGCACTTAGACTTATATACCACTTCACAGTGCTTTACAGCCCTCTGTGAACAGTTTACAGAGTCAGCATATTGCAGCAGATCCAATAATCTGGATTCTTATTTTACCGACCTCAGAAGGATGGAAGGCTGAGTTAGCTTTGAGCCTGGTGAGATCTGAACTGCCTAGCTGCAGGCCGCCAAAGTACCATATTCTAATCACTGTGCCACAGCAGATCGATGATAGATAGATAAGATAAATAGATAGATAGATAGATAGATAGATAGATAGATAGATAGATAGATAGATAGATAGATAGATAGATAGATAATAGATAGATAGATAGATAGATAGATAGATAGATAGATAGATAGATAGATAGATAGATAGATAGATAGTAGATAGGTATTTTCTCCATAATGTTGAACAATACATCAGTTCAAGGTTTGCATTTTAATGTCGGTTAAAATGAATTAGCTCGCTGCATGCAAATCCACCTTACCACTACAGCATCTCTATTTCCAAGATTTAAGAGCAGTGGTTGGATTCAAGCAATTTAACCATTGGTTCTCTGCCCTAATGATTTCCTCCAACAACCAGTTTGCCAAGCTGCTCAGAAAGTTAACAACCGGTTCTCCCGAAGTGGTGCGAACTGGCTGAATCCCACCACTGTTTAAGAGTGTAACTTCAGAATAATAGTAAGTAGACTGGAAACTGTTATCAGGTTTGGGATGGAAAGGTTCTTTTCAAAAGGAGTTTGCTATGAGGTTTGTGGAGAGCTTCCATCTTTTTGAAGGGAGTGAAGATGAGACAAAGCAAGATGACAGGGTAACAGACAGTAATGGAGATGCATGTACTATTAAGCCCGAAAAATGCTGTTTGAAGGAAGAGCTAAAAAAAAAAACACCACCACAAATTATTATTTTTTTTGCAACTCTGTCTTTACTGTTAAGACCAGTCTTATCAGTTATACTTCAGTCTTAACCTGGTTCTCAAATTCCTAGATGAAGACCAAGTTGCTATATGACTTTTCCTTCTAGTTTGCTTGTTCACTGCTCGGCTTATTTTTATTTCTTTTTTAGATTGATATCCCCTTTTTTACATAAGAGCCTAGGACAATATACACATATCATCCTCTCCTGCATTCTTTCGCTTTACCTAGCCCAGGGGTGAAATCCAGCAGGTTCCGATAGGTTCTGGAGAACTGGTAGCAGAAATTTTGAGTAGTTCGGAGAACCGGTAGTGGAAATTTTGAGTAGTTCGAAGAACCGGCAAATGCCACCTCTGGCTGGCACCAGAGTGGGGTGGGAATGGAGATTTCGCAGTATCCTTCACTTGCCACGCCCACCAAGCCACGCCCACCAAGCCACGCCCAGAGAACCACTGATCTAGTCATAGGTCTATAAGATCTTTTGGACTGAGATTTCATGATTAATGATGGGCTTGAATCTTGGTTCATCCTGCTTTTAACCATTGTACCACATTTTCTCACTTTCTGGTTTTGAACACTGGTATTTGTCTCCCAATTGTCCCCGTCTTTGGCTGTTTTGATATTTTGATTCCACCTCTGATGAGCAATTTTGTGTTATTTGAAAGAGTGCAGAGAAGAGCAACAAAGATGATTAGGGGACTGAAGCAGTGGTGAAATCCATTTTTTTTTTTACTACCGTCGGCGTGGCTTGGTGGGCATGGCTTGGTGAGTGTGGCAGGGGAAGGATACTGCAAAATCTCCATTCCCTCCCCATTCCTGGGGGAAGGATATTGTAAAATCTCCATTCTCACCCCACTCTGGGGCCAGCCAGAGGTGATATTTGCCGCTTCTCCGAACTGCTCAAAATTTCTTCTACTGGTTCTCCAGAACCTGTCCGAACCTGCTGGATTTCACCCCTGGACTAAAGGCTAAACCATATAAATAAAAGTTGCAGGAACTGGGTATGTCTAGTTTAATGACAAGATGGACCAGTTGTGATATGATAGCAGTGTTCCAATATTTCAGGGGTTGCCACAAAGAAGAGAGACTCAACCTATTCTCCAAAGCACCTGAAGGCAGGACAAGAAGCAATGGATGGAAACTAATCAAGGAGAGAAGAACCTAGAGCTAAGGAGGAATTTCCTGAGAGTGAGAACAGTGGAAAGATTTGCATCCAGAAGTTGCGGGTGTTTCAACACTGGAGTTTTTAAAGAAGAGACTGGACAGCCACTAGTCTGGAATGCATAGGGTCCCCAGCCTGAATCAAACTAGAAGACCGCCAATGTCCCTTCTAACTCTGTTATTCTGTTATTTGAACAGTAAAGCCCTTGACTCAGAACTGTGTCCATAATAATGAAATGTGTTCACTTTTTCAGCCATGAGAGCAACATAAGTATATAGCATTTTCAGACCTGTATCTGAATAGGGTAGAACCTTTGGTCACGACCATAATGCATAACCATAACTTTGGTCGCAACCCAATTTGGTAATGACCCAAACCTAATTTCCCTGTTGTAAAACAAACAACAGGAAATTTGGCGCTTGCCAAAAAAAAAAAATGACGCAGAAGGGGAAATTAGCCATGGCCATGTTTGATCACCACCCAAGTATATGTTTGTGACCAGACTCAAAAATTTTGTGAATTTTTTTTTTTTTTGGGAGGGAGGGGGAAAAAAGGGGGGAAAATGTTTTTGTTTTTTTAAAACTCTTTCAATAAAAAAAAAAAAATTGTGAATTTTTTGGTCGGAACCTGATTTGGTGGTACTGTACATGATTCTCTGGCAATTTTTTATTTTATTTTAAATAACAGATATAAGTATAAACATGATTATAAATACATGAAATGGATACCAATAAATGGGGACATTAGGACAGGGACGGTAGGCATGTTAGTGCACTTTACAGACCTCTTAGGAATGGGGTAAGGTCAACAGTAGACAGTCTAAGGTTAAGGTTTTTGGGGATTTTGGGATGAGACCACAGAGTCTAGTAGTGCATTCCAGGCATTAACCACTTTGTTGCTGAAGTCACATTTTCTGCAATTGAGTTTGGAGCAGTTTACCTTGAGTTTGCACCTATTGTGTGCTCGTGTATCGTTGTGGTTGAAGCTGAAGTAGTCATTGAAAGGTAAGACATTATCTTATGTCTTGCACATAGCCTTCTATGAATTCAGCCTCACGTACATTTTTGAAGTTAACTTTTCATAAAATGGAACAAATTTGCATTGGGATTGAACATTCCTGAAAATAATGACACTCTTTAATGTACAGATGGTTTCTTAGTTATTTTTACCTTGTTAAATGAGCTTTTAATGGACACATTAAAGAAGAGAGTGTCTTACTGTTATTATTTTTTTAAGTGCTTGGTCGTTTTCTCTATAAAGTTATAAAACGATGAATTCATTATTACTGCCACTTATGAACAGGCAGATGTTAGACAAACAGAAAAGAACGAAGAGATAGAAAATAGATGTTACATCTTCTTCATATGGATACTGATTAAAATTCACAGGCAGAATCAATTATTATTATTATTTTCTTAATCCACCCTTGCTAGTAGCAAGCATTCTGCTTTATTTTTTTATTATTTACATTTATATCCCTGCACCTGGAGGAAACTGTCTATCTGGACCCGTTCCAGTCCGGCTTCCGACCCGGTTACAGCACTGAGACGGCTTTGGTCGCGTTGGTGGATGATCTCTGGAGGGCCAGGGATAGGGGTTATTCCTCTGCCCTGGTCCTATTAGACCTCTCAGCGGCTTTTGATACCATCGACCATGGTATCCTGCTGCGCCGGTTGGAGGGGTTGGGAGTGGGAGGCACCGTTTATCGGTGGTTCTCCTCCTATCTCTCCGACCGGTCGCAGACGGTGTTGACGGGCAGAGGTCACCGCGCCTCACTTGTGGGTGCCGCAGGGCCGATTCTCTCGCCTTCTGTTCAACATCTATATGAAGCCGCTGGGTGAGATCATCAGTGGCTTCGTGTGAGGTACCAGCTGTACGCTGATGACACCCAGCTGTACTTTTCCACACCGGGCCACCCCAATGAAGCTATCAAGTGCTGTCCCGTGTCTGGAAGCCGACGGGTCTGGATGGGGAGAAACAGGCTCAAGCTCAATCCTCCAAGACGGAGTGGCTGTGGATGCCGGCATCCCGGTACAGTCAGCTGAGTCCGCGGCTGACTGTCGGGAGCGAGTCATTGGCCCCGATGGAAAGGGTGCGTAATTTGGGCGTTCTCCTGGATGCACGGCTGTCTTTTGAAGATCATTTGACGGCCGTCTCCAGGAGAGCTTTCCACCAGGTCCGCCTGGTGCGCCAGTTGCGCCCCTTTCTAGACCGGGATGCCTTGTGCACAGTCACCACGCCCTTGTGACGCCTCGCCTGACTACTGCAATGCTCTCTACATGGGGCTCCTTGAAGGGCATCCGAGGCTGCAGTTGGTCCAGAATGCAGCTGCGCTGGTGATAGAGGGAGCCCTCGTGGCTCCCGAGTGACACCTATCCTGCGCAGGCTGCACTGGCTACCTGTGGCCTTCCGGTGCGCTTCAAGGTGTTGGTGAACGCCTTTAAAGCGCCCATGGCATAGGGCCGGGTTACTTACGGGACCGCCTGCTGCTACCGAATACCTCTCACCGACCTGTGCGCCTCACAGAGAGGGACTCTCAGGGTGCCGCCGGCGCGACAGTGTCGCCTGGCGACACCCAGGGAAGGGCCTTCTCTGTGGGGCTCCGCCTCTGGAACGAGCTCCCCAGGACTTCGTCAACTTCCGGACCTCCGAACCTTTCGCATGAGCTCAAAACTTACTTATTTATCTGCGCTGGACTGGGTTAGTTTTTTAAGTTATGGGTTTTTAATGGTGATTTTATAGTTTAGGGTTTTATATCGGTCGTTTGACCGTTTTTAGTTTTAAATTGGCCGGTTAAATATTTCATTTTAAATGTATTTTAAATTTATTGTGTACCTATGTGTTTTAATAAGGCTGTACACCGCCCTGAGTCCTTCGGGAGAAGGGCGGTCTAGAAATCTAATTAATAAATAAATTAATAAATAAATAAATATCCCGCCCTTCTCCGAAGACTCAGGACGGCTTACAGTGTGTAAGGCAATAGTCTCATTCTATTTGTATATTTACAAAGTCAACTTATTGCCCCCCCAACAATCTGGGTCCTCATTTTACCTACCTTATAAAGGATGGAAGGCTGAGTCAACCTTGGACCTGGTGGGACTAGAACCTGCAGTAATTGTAGGCAGCTGTGTTTTAATAACAGGCTTCTTACAGCCTGAGCCACACCGCGGCCCTTTTCTAAGACATGTTAGAATTAGTTGGCATGACAGGAACTGATGCTAAAATGATTGCCCCCAACAAAGTCAGAAAGGCTGTCTAAAGTTCATGTCAATATACAGAATGACCATCATGTCCATACGTAGTATAACTTCTCATATAGGGCTGGAAAAAAACTTGGTGATCTTCTAGACCACCAAGATGTCAAACTCAATTTCATTGATGGCTGCGTCAGGATTGTGTTTGACATTGGACGGCCAGGGTGGGCGTGGCCAACTTGACATCACTCATGTCAGAGGCACCTGTGGTGGCTGTTACAGTTGCTTGCATCGGAAGTTTGCATGTTTCACAATGTTTTATAATGTTTACAATGAATAGGATAGGATAGAATTTTTATTGGCCAAGTGTAAAAAGGACAGACTGACAAGGGTCTTCTCTCTCACTGACCAGCATGTGGAAAAAAAGAATAAGGTAATGTTATAAAATCAATAAAATTTGATTTAAAAAAAGATGAATTCTGTTCATGTGATTCTGTTCATAAATAGAATAGAGTAGAGTAGAGTAGAGTAGAGTAGAGTAGAGTAGAGTAGAATAGAATAGAATAGAATAGAATAGAATAGAATAGAATAGAATAGAATAGAATAGAATAGAATAGAATTTTTTTATTGGCCAAGTGTGATTGGACACACAAGGAATTTGTCTTGGTGCATGTGCTCTCAATGTACATAAAAGAAAAGATACGTTCATCATGAATCATAAGGTACAACACTTAATGATAGTCATAGAATAGAATAGAATAGAATAGAATAGAATAGAATAGAATAGAATAGAATAGAATAGAATTTTTTTATTGGCCAAGTGTGATTGGACACACAAGGAATTTGTCTTGGTGCATGTGCTCTCAGTGTACATAAAAGAAAAGATACCTTCATTAAGGTACAACACTTACAACACTTAATGATAGTCATAGGATACAAATTTAACACTTAATGATACAACACTTAATGGTAGTCATAGGCTACAATTAAGCAATCAGTTTTAATGTTTTGTTATTAATGTTTTAATAATGGAGTGTTTTTTATATCCTTTTGCTTATAATGCTTGTAAGGTTAATAAGGTTTTATAATAAAATGTGATAGTTGCATTAATGAAAAAGGGAAGATGTCACAAGGGTTATGTCTGCAGTCTGGGCAGGATTACTTTGAGATGTATTCCCTGACTCCTGAAAAGCTGCCTTCAGCAGCTCCTGTGAGGTATTTCTGGTTCCTGTCATATGTAGATATATACCTGTAATGATGGCTTGTTGTGCGTCGTTCTTATGATTATTAGAACTACTTGAAAAAGTGGCCCGAGTGCTCTGCCAGCGAAAACAGGCTCCCGAGTTCCGTGTCTGGCTGTGATGGCCTCCTGCAACCCTCTGCCAGTTAAAACAGAGCTCAGGAGGGCCGCACGCTGAGGGCCAAGTTCTGTTTTTGCTGGCAGAGGTGGCATGGGACTGGTTGTTCTCTTTTCCAGGGCAGCCCCATGGGCCAGATCTAAGCACCCCCTGGACCGGATCCACCCCGCGGGCCTCGAGTTTGACAGGAGTCACAACACCAATTCTAGATCAATCCCTTGCTCCAATGAGCTTTATACATCCCAGTCAAATGGTTGTCCAGTCTATTTTTGAAAACCTCCAGTAATGGAGCGACTACGGGAGGTGACTACGGGAGGCGATCTACTCCATTGTTTAATGGCTCTCATTTTCAGGAAATTTCTCCTTACTTCTAGATCGGATCTCCCTTGGATAAGCTTCCACCCATTATTTTCCAATAGAATACTTTTTTTTTTTAACTGAACAAAAGCGTCTTTCAATTGGCTGGTTTTGTTCTTACCGTACAGTTACTGTCAACTCTGAAGCTGGCCTGATTGAGGCCATCTTGGAGGCTCAATGGCGCTGAGGGAGAGGGAAAGGGGGAATAGAGATAGCTGGGGTTTTGTAGCCAAAACCAGTACTTTGATTCATAGGAATTACCTCAGAAACCTTAACTATAAAACAGAGTTCACCTTTTTTTTTTTGTACAAAGCTTTGGTGAACTTGCATACCAAGAACTTTTCTTCACTCTTTTTCAATCTTTTTGATTCTATGATTAAAAAAAAATAAATCCAAAGTTGTAACACAAGGGAGTGAAACACACACACACACACACACACACACACACACAAGCTTGACCACAGGAATCTTTTCATGACTTTTCATGGACATTTGGTTGATTGCATGCTGTAGGAATTCCAGCAACCTAAATAGGCACTACTAAATATGTGAAAATAATATGCTCTTAAAGTGCTTTGCAAAATTATTCTTGGACAGTTCTAAAAGGGCCTCAGTAACTATTTCAACGACTCACTTGCTCTTTATGCTACATACCTTTTTTTTTTTTAATGGTAGCTTAGCAAATGTCAAATCTAACCATTTACAAAATAGCAAAGAATGCTGTCCTTTTCATAGGATTGTGGATATTAGGAGGAGGAGGAACAGGAGGAGGAGGAACAGGAGGAGGAGGAGGGGGAACAGGAGGAGGAGGAGGAGGACGGGGTGGAGGAGGAGGTGGGGGTGGAGGAGGGGGAGGGGAGGAGGAACAGGAGGAACAGGAAGAGGAGGAGGAGGAGGAATAGGAGGAGGAGAAGAAGGAGGAGAAGAAGGAGGAGGAGGAGGAGGAGGAGGAATAGGAGGAGGAGAAGAAGGAGGAGGAGTAGGAGGAGGAAGAGGAGGAGGAAGAGGAGGAGGAAAAAGGATTTGGGTCTTGCTTTATAATTACATCAAGGACTCTATGCAACAGACCTCTCTTAATTTTCTTGGCATCAAGCTTGTTCTTGAATGTCCGTCTATTGATTGACAAACAAATCATTAGGGAAACAAAAGTGACATGCTTTTCTCCGGAAAGATAATGAAGATTGTCAGCTTTCAATCGACATATAAAAATAAACCCACATTTATACTCCATTTACAAGAGACAATAAAAAGAAACTGAGAAAAAAAAACAAAAAGTCCAGAACAGATCTTCTCCAGTAGTCAATATCCAGATAAGCATGGGTTAATACCAGACAAACAATCAAGCAGAAAATAATCAAGGAGATACAGTTGGGGGGGGGAACCCCACATCTACATTTTCATTTTCACTTCATATAACCTTTCTCTTTTTCTCCCAGCATATCCAGTTCTCACTGAATATTTTTTTTTATTCTTTGGACAATCATTCATTCCTCACACATATTTATCAGCACTTTTCTAACATAATTTGTCAATCTGAAATATTTTTGATACCTCTTTAATAAGCACTATCCCACTCTTTCCACATCAATCCATTTGGTGCAGTTTTTGTCTATTTGTGAAAAACTCCCCATTTGTCATTCCATGCTTGACTTTCCAATGAAAGTGAAGTAAGTCCTAACTGATGACCCTCACTCTGTTAAAGACCTTGGAGTACTCATCTCAAAAGATCTAAGTGCTAGAGCTCACTCTAACAGCATTGCTAAAAAAGCATTAAGAGTTGTTAACTTAATCTTCTGTAGCTTCTTCTCTGGTAATATTGAACTGCAAACTAGGGCAAACAAAACTTTTGCCAGACCAGCTCGTATGTCTGGAAACCAAACTGCATATCGGACATGAATACAATTGAACGAGTCCAGAGATATTTCACAAGAAGAGTCCTCCACTCCACTGCTCGCAACAAAATACCTTATGCCACCAGATTTGAAATTTTGGGCTTAGACGACTTAGAACTTCCCCATCTTCAGTCTGACCTAAGCATAGTAGGTAGAATCATCTGGTACAATGTCCTACCAGCCAATGAATACTTCAGCTTCAACCAAAACAATACAAGAGCACACGATAGAGACAAACTCATGGTAAAACGATCCAAACTAGACTGCAGAAAATACGACTTCAGTAACAGAGTTGTCAACGCCTGGAATGCACTACCTGACATTGTGGTTTCTTCCCCAAATCCCCAAAACTTTAACCTTAGACTGTCTTACTATAGACCTCATCCAGTCCCTAAGAGGTCTGTAAGGGGCGTGCATAAGCACACCAGCGTGCCTACCGTCCCTGTCCTAATGTTTTCATTTATCGGTATCCTTTTTATGTATTTATAATTATGTTTATACTTGTATCTGTCATAAATTTATTTTATTTTATTTTATTTACATTTATATCTCGCCCTTCTCTGAAGACTCAGGGCGGCTTACAGTGTGTAAGGCAATAGTCTCATTCTATTTGTATATTTACAAAGTCAACTTATTGCCCCCCCAACAATCTGGGTCCTCATTTTACCTACCTTATAAAGGATGGAAGGCTGAGTCAACCTTGGACCTGGTGGAACTAGAACCTGCAGTAATTGCAGGCAGCTGTGTTTTAATAACAGGCTTCTTACAGCCTGAGCCACACCGCGGCTTGACAATACATGCTTGACAAAATAAATGAAATAAAAATAAATAAATAAATAAAAAGTCCCCTTTTGTTCTATTGAATTGCTTAAATTGCCGTATATCAAAACAATGCCAATTCTTTACTTTTATTATTATTATTATTATTTATTTTGGTTATATTGATGTCTTCTTTTTATTTTTTAATATGGGCCTTCTCAACCAAAATATAATATCAAAAATGTTATTTCTGCAATAAAAATGGACAAGGCTGATATAAAATAATATAACCAACATAACTATTCAGCTGAATATAATGGTGTCGACATTCCATCTCATCATTATCACTTACTATTGTTTACAAACTAGAACAAAAAATGTTGGATAGTTCATGCTTTTCATTATTCCAGCCTCTTCTGGACATTTTTGAACCAATGGCAAAAATTGCTGCGAATGAAGACCTGCATGCTTAAATATATATATTTTTTTAAAAATCGGGGTAGGTTTTCCCTATGGGGAAAAAAAAAGAAATATAGAAATGGATCATTTCCAAAAATAGGGATGATGAACTAGATGAAAAGATTGTCGTTCAAATGGCTGTTCATTTAAGCACTAAGAATTTGATGCTTATATTATAAAGGAAAAAAATGGGGAGATCTTAAGAAGATCAAAAGCTCACTCCATGATGCCTGCTGGTTTTATCTTCACTGTATGCAACCTTCTAAAACTAATTCATCTAATTTGTGTCTTTGCGGAATGGGGATGTGACAAGGATAGAGGCTTTCGTGTTCTACTTTGGGAATTTCTGTAAACAAATTAGCAGCTACTTTGGAGGAGGAATTAGATCAGATTTTAAAAATACTTGATCTGATCCAAGGGAGCTGTTTTGTTCAAAGGCATCAAGACAGAGTCTTGTTTTGTCTTCAAAGCTGATATATACTGGAGGAGGAGAAGGAAGGTTAGAAGAAGAAGAAGAAGAAGAAGAAGAAGAAGAAGAAGAAGAAGAAGAAGAAGAAGAAGAAGAAGAAGAAGAAGAAGAAGAAGAAGAAGAAGAAGAAGAAGAAGAAGAAGAAGAAGAAGAAGAAGAAGAAGAAGAAGAAGAAGAAAAAAATTTGGCCATAAACTCTACTGAGATCAAAAATCTGATATAAAAATCTGAAGAAACCATTTTTAAATAAACTCTCTTGAAGACACTTAAGCAAAAACAACAACAACAACTGTAGTAAGATACAAATTGGTGTGCAATTATACGTATATTGCATACATGTATGATTGTTTATCATAAAGGAAAATGAGAATATAAACAGGCAGACATTATAGGCCAGCCTTCTTGATATGGACATTTTTTGTTTGCATGATTTAGCTGCACTATGGCTTTAGGGCAGAATATTTTTTTTTTCTTGTGTGTTTGTGTATAAAATATTTTGGCTGTCTATCTTACATGGGGATGATAACTGACAACAGTACTGATAAAAACAATACAATGGAACCTTTCTCACCAGGCGGTAAGTCAAATAAATTACTGGCCTCCGAATTAAATCTCATCTTGTCTTCACCTCCTTCCAGAAGACTAAAAGGATAGGAGTTTTTTTTAAAAAAAATCAGGAAGCTATTTGGATGAGCTGGGGTGGGGTAGCTACAGAGAAGGTATTTAAGGAAAGGGACCTGGGACCAAGCCTTATCTGATCTAATAAGAAAGGCAGATAACTCTAGGAGGGATAGTCCTGCAAATTACACATTTAACCACACGGCTATTATCATTGAATGCAAATAAATATCCCTGGGGATGGCTCAGGCAACACAATGCAAATAACTGGGTCATAAGTGATTTTTTTTGGGGGGTAGGGTGTAAAACAGGAACCATGCTCCTACAGTTCTACAGAGGAATGATTGAGTCTGTCATCTGCACCTCTATAACTGTCTGATTTGGTTCTGAAAACCAACAAGAAAGACACAGACTTCAGAGGATAATTAGAACTGCAGAAAAAATAATTGCTACCAACCTGCCTTCCATTGAGGACCTGTATACTGCACGAATCAAAAAGAGGACTGAGAAAATCTCTACAGACCCCTTGCATCCTGGACATAAATTGTTTCAATTCCTACCCTCAAAACAACGCTCTAGGGCACTGCAGACCAGAACAACTAGACACAAGAACAGTTTCTTCCCGAAGGCCATCACTCTGCTAAACAAATAATTCCCTCAACACTGTCAAACTATTGACTAAATCTGCACTATTATTAATCTTCTCATTGTTCCCATCACCCATCTCCTTCCACTTATGACTGTATGACTGTAACTTCATTACTTGTATCCTTACGATTTATATTGATATTGATTGTTTCCTGATTGCTTATTTGTACCCTATGATTATCATTAAGTATTGTACTTATGATCTATGCTTTTAACAGTGGTGAGTTCTAACCGGTTTTATCATTGTTTCATTTTGTGCATGCGCTTTGTGCACGATTGCCGTAAGAAAACACTTACAAAATGTTTTATAGGTGGCATTTATCCCCGGCAAGTTTGGCTGAGATATCCCCGAAAAATACACCAAATTGCTGGAAATGCAATAATCAACATGGGACATACTTCCACATGTGGTGGACATGTCTCAAAACAAAAGCATACTGATTAAAAGTTCAAAATTGGATAGAGGAAATGACAGGGGGGGAAATTGCCATGGAACCTGAATTATTTTTACTGGGAATTATCAAACAGAAGATTAGAAAAGAAATTTACTACCTCATACTACATATAATTGCGGCCGCCAGAATTTCATTTGCACAAAATTTGGAAGCAAAAATCTTCTCCATCAAACTCGATGATAATTAAAAAGGTGCTAGAATGTGCAGAAGCAGATAAATTAACAAGGAAACAATATACTACGAAACATGGAATAGATGGTATAACTGTTTGGAGAAAGAATCTAAAATAAATGTATAACATTCATACGACAATGAGAAAAATCAACCAGTGGAACAGAAGTTGCTTTGGAAGTTGTGGCAGCTTCATCCCTTGAGACTTTCAAGACAAGATTGGGCTGCCATCTGTCAGAAATAGTGTAGGGTCTTCTGCTTGGGTGGGAGGGTTGGATTAGATGACCTACAAGGTCTCTTCCCACTCTGTGCGTGTGTCTCTGTGTGTGTGTGTCTTTGATCTTTTCCCCAAATTGCTATTGAGCACAGTATGGACAAATCGCTTAATTATATATTGTGGCTAGTTTTTTTTATTATTATTATTTATTGTGCAGCTCCAACTATTGTGCATAGTTGCCATTCAAAAATACAGATCTGGTATTATTGTAGCACGTTTGAAATTGCAGGCTTGATTTTATTGTACCATTTTATTTAAAGAATAAAGCCTGAGCTTGCTGAACATTAGTTCCTGCTAAGAGCAGACAGTGGGCTGTTATGCACGGGCCTTCATTCAAAACCACTGATATGAATATGTGGCATCATTTCTTTTTCAGAAGTATCACCTTCTATTCTGTACCACTATATATAGAATGAAAATTTTTTTTAAAAAAAAAAAGCCTTAAGTGTTTTCAAAAACAAACCAGAATGTCAAAATGTAGCAGGAACTAATTGAGATGGTTAAAATGATGCGTGCATCATTTAATCTTGATAGAAAATGAGAAATTGGATAAAGAGGCTAAGAATGAGAAGCGAGGAAACGGCACTGAAGATAAAGACACTGACGATGAAAAATTAAATGATTACATTGGGAGTAACAATGAAAAAAAGAGAAGGGATAGGAGGAAACAACGCACAAAAAAGAAGCAAACTAAGGGAAGAAAAGGAAAGGGGAAAAGGCTAGAGGAAAATATTTTTAATGATTACAACGATGGGAAGTGCGGTTGCAGAAGTAACAGAAAGGAAAAGGAATATGTATCAGTGCTTAATTTTGATCGAGGGACAAATAGGTTAAAGCAAAGACTTGAAGAAAATCTGAAAGTTTGTGAGAGGTTTAAAAAAAATGGAAGGGGTTATTAGGGGGCATTATTTCTATAAAATAATGGGCCGTTACATTTTTCTCTTGCAAGGGGGACTTGTGGTTGGATTCCAGTGAGTGAAATGAGGGATGAATGTCAATGAGTTTTCAGTAGACACTGCTCGGCTATTTTCATTTTCCTTCTCTGACCCTTCCTGATTAAGGATGTTGCTTGTTTTAATCTGATTTCTTCCAAGTCATGTTCCCTCCCGATCTCATAACATGCTGCTGTTTCCTCATTGCATTCAGCATCATTTTATCATTTGTATCTATTAGTCACCTTAATGGACCAAGGATGTTGAATCCCTATAAAATGTGGTACAAAGAGGGGCAAGGAGAGAAAAAGTCTGTCTCTGTCTCTCTCCCTCTCCCTCTCCATCTCCCCCCTCTCTCCCTCCCTATCTAGCTATCTAACTACCTAGCTATCTAGCTAGCTTTTGTATTGTAATGCTCTCTACATGGGGCTCCCTTTGAAGTGCACTCGGAGGCTTCAGTTAGTCCAGAATGCAGCTGCGCGGGTGATAGAGGGAGCTCCGCGTAGCTCCCATATAACACCGCTCCTACGCAGACTGCACTGGCTACCTGTGGCCTTTCGAGTGCACTTTAAGGTTTTGGTTACTACCTTTAAAGCGCTCCATGGCTTAGGACCTGGGTACTTACGGGACCGCCTGCTGTTACCTCATGCCTCCCACCGACCCGTACGCTCTCACAGAGAGGGACTTCTCAGGGTGCCGTCCGCCAAGCAATGTCGGTTGATGGCCCCAGGAAGGTCCTTCTCTGTGGGGGCTCCCACACTCTGGAACGAACTTCCCCCGGGTTTACGCCAAATACCTGACCTTCGGACATTCCGTCGCGAACTGAAGACATATCTTTTTATTCGCGCGGGGCTGGCTTAAACTGAATTTTATTAAATTTTAACTTTTATTAACTAATTTTAAATGGGGTTTTTAGTTCATTGTATACTTCCAGGCCAATTTTAAAATAAGTTTTTTAATCGTATTTTAAATTGTATATTCTACTATCTGTTTTATTTTGCCTGTACACCGCCCTGAGTCCTTCGGGAGAAGGGCGGTATAAAAATGAAATAAATAAATAAATAAATAAATAAATAGCTATCTAGCTAGGTATCATCTATCTATCTCTATCTCAGATATCTGCTCTTCCTGATTCTTCTCATATGCAACTGTTGGAAGAAAAATCCATCTGGTTCAGTTCCAAGCTGGGAGAAAGACCAGGGGTATCTGAGAAAGACACTGGAAACATGAGGCTGATTGGAAAGATGGTTTATTGATGAAGCAGAGCCATATGTGATTCTGGGCAATTGACAAAATGCAGTTGAGAGTGGGTGGGTTTTAATACTTTCTTTGGGCTTTGTTCCTGTGCAAGAACATGTTCTGCCTTGTGCCCATGTGTCCAAAAAACTCCGGCCCCAGGGGGATTCGGGTTAATGTCAGGATTCCAAGTAACATCCCCAACTAAAGAAGACTCCAAGGCTTGAGTTTCCTCAAAATTCTATTTTATTAGAGATGTCATATTGGCACATCTAGGAAAATCCGAATCTGAAAGTTTCCAGGTTTTCCCAACCGAAGTGAAAGTTCAAGTCCCTGCCCAGCGCCCACATGTCCATCACATGGTCCAATCATCCACCGTCCAAATTGGAGATACCTCCCAGTCATCCGACTCCACGTGCCAGGGCAAGGCGTCCTTGACTCTCTGAGAAAGGAATGTTATTTTGACTACATACCACTCAAACTCTATGTAATCACCACTCCCATTTTCCCACAGTAGAAAATGTGGCAGTCCTGTAGGCCCAAATGTAAAAGATGACTTCCAGGTCTGACAATTCTATTAGCTGTTGTCAGATTCCTATGGGGTCATTTAAGGGTCATAGCTGGCTCTACAGGCAAAAGAGGAAACGCAAATCCTAGGTCAGTGATGGCTAACCTTTTTGCCGTCGCGTGCCAAAAGTGTGGGGGGGGCCGCAGATGCGTGTGTGCCCACACCCATAATTCAATGCCACCCCTGCGCTCCCCCCTCTTTTGGCATGTGATGGCAAAAAGTTTACCAGTGGGCCCAGTAGGCCTGTTTTTCAGGCTCCAGAGGCTTTCTTGGAGCTTGGGGAGGGTGAAAACAGCCTTCTCAATGCCACCTGGAGGCCCTCCAGAGGCCGGAAACAGTCTGTTTCCTAACTTTTGGTGGGCCCAGAAGGCTCATTTTTCACCCTCCCTAGGCTCCAGAGGCTTTCTTGGAGCCTGGGGAGGGCAAAAACGGCCTTCCCCACCCCTCCAGAGGCTAGAAATGGCCCATTTCCCGACTTCTGGTGAGCCCGGAAGCCCCGAAAATCAGCTGACCAACTCTTGCAGGCATGCTGGAGCTGAGCTAGAGCAACTCTGGTGTGTCCACAGATATGGCTCTGTGTGCCACCTGTGGCACACGTGCCATAGGTTTGCCATCACGGTCATAGGTCTTTGTCTGAGCTAATCTGGTCAGCCTCTGGCTTATTGTTTATCTGAACTCCCAGGTTTCTATGACTTTGAAGTTTGGACTACTGTGGGATGGTGCAATGAAGGGGCTTGTCTTGTGTTCTGAAAGGGAGTTGGGCAATTCCCACTGTGGCTAACGGCTTTCGTCCTGTGTTGGATCTTGGGTGAAGGGCTGCTTTCTGCCAAGGAGTTTCAAAATATCCTGTCTTGAATGAGTCACCAAATCTTCATTTCTAAAAACTGGCCTCCTCAGTTTCTGCTTGGGGGCAGGGAGACTGGGGCTGGTTGAAGAGTATGTAACCTGCAACCCAACAAGAAAGACACAGACTTCAGAGGATAATTAGAACTGCAGAAAAAATAATTGCTACCAACCTGCCTTCCATTGAGGATCTGTATACTGCACGAATCAAGAAGAGGGCCGTGAAAATATTTACAGACCCCTCGCATCCTGGACATAAACTGTTTCAACTCCTACTCTCAAAACGACGCTATAGAGCACTGCACACCAGAACAACTAGACACAAGAACAGTATTTTCCCGAAGGCCATCACTCTGCTAAATAAATAATTCCATCAACACTGTCAAACTATTTACTGAATCTGCACTACTATTAATCTTCTCATAGTTCCCATCACCAATCTCTTTCCATTTATGACTGTATGACTATAACTTGTTGCTGGCAATCCTTATGATTTATATTGATATATTGACCATCAATTGTGTTGTAAATGTTGTACCTTGATGAACGTATCTTTTCTTTTATGTACACTGA
Source organism: Ahaetulla prasina (assembly GCF_028640845.1). Taxonomy (NCBI): domain Eukaryota; kingdom Metazoa; phylum Chordata; class Lepidosauria; order Squamata; family Colubridae; genus Ahaetulla; species Ahaetulla prasina. The sequence continues at coordinate 84,800,958 of NC_080546.1, read as the reverse complement.
AAGCATATGCACCAAGACAAATTCCTTGTGTGTCCAATCACACTTGGCCAATAAAAATTCTATTCTATTCTATGTTTCTCCATTTCTCCCTTTGGGGAAATATAATATCTCGCCCTTTTAATATTCCTTAAACTATTTCATTCTTTGGGCGGGGTGGGGGAAAGGCTTCCCACACAACCTTTCAGTCGAAAAGAGTAAGAGGATGGACCACAGTTCTTCAGTTACGCCATATATTTGAAAATGAAACTTCCCACAATTTCTTTTTCTTCTTCTCAGTAATAACTAAAAACCGATCTGTTTTGCATCACAAAACGCTAAATTCTGCTAGTTGAATAAAGGAGATAAATTTACATTTCTTTTGCCTGAACGCTCCTGCTTCAGATACTAATGGAGAGAAGCAGCGAGCTTCTCCAACTGCCTAAAGTCCATCATCCCAAGCCTCCAGATGGCCCAAACAAACAATTGCAATCTTCTCCTTTACATACCGTTGTACTCTCCCCAGAATGTGAAACCATCTGCGATAGATTCCTTCACATTTACATGACTAAATGTGCCTTCCTTCAATTAATTTTATATACCGACTGAGAAAACAAGCGTATCAGCCAGAAAAGTAGCAATTTAACTCCCTGGGAAGTGGGTGCTCTAATTAACTCCTCTAAGTGACAATTTTAGCCTTTCAGGTAATATTTTTCTCTATTACTTAATATTGCCTCTCAGCCAGATACATATTGAGGTGGCTTTAAAATTCATTGATGAAGGTATATTTATTATTTTAAAATTTTAAAAAGATATATTTATTATAGTAAAAATATTTCACACCACTGACAATGCTGCTGCCCTGCAAAGCGAACTTGACCATGTGTCAGAATGGTCGCGCATTTGGGAACTCCAAATCTCAACTAATAAATGCTCTGTCCTACACATTGGCAATAAAAATCAGAACACCAAATATAAGTTGGGCAGAAACAACCTGGTAGATGATTGTTATTCTGTCAATCATCCCAAACAATCTAAGCGCCAGAGCTCACTGTAACAGCATCGCCAAAAAGGCATTAAGAATTTTTAACCTAATTTTGTGAAGCTTCTTCTCTGGTAACATTGTATTGCTAACTAGGGCATACAAAACCTTTGCCAGACCGATTCTCAAATACAGCTCATCTGCCTGAAATCCACACAATATATCAGACATTTACACGATTGAGCGGGTCCAGAGGTATTTTACGAGAAGAGTACTCTACTCCTCTACTCACAATAGAATCCCTTATGCCACCAGGCTTGAAACTTTGGGCTTGAACAATCTGGAACTGCGTCGCCTGTGGTCTGACCTAAGCATAGTACACAAAATTGTCTGCTACAACATCTTACCTGTCAATGTCTTCTTCAACTTCAACCTCAATAATACACGGGCAAACAATCGATACAAACTCAAGGTAAACCGCTCCAAACTCAATTGCAGAAAATACGACTTCAGCAACAGAGTGGTCAATGCCTGGAATGCTCTACATGACTCTGTTGTTACATCCTCAAACCCCCCACAGCTTCAATCACAAACTGTCTACCGTGGATCTCACCCCATTCTTAAGAGGTACATAAAGGGGGCGTGCATAAGCACACCAAGCATGCCTATCGTCCCTGTCTTACTGTCCCCATTTATTTGTATTCATTTCCTTCGTTCATGTCCATGTTTATTTATTTATTTATTTAATCAAATTTTTATACGCCCTTCTCCCAAAGGACTCAGGGCGGTTCACAGCCAACTAAAACCACAATAATAAATATAATAAAACAATAATTAAAAAACCTATCAAATATGGCCAATTTAAAATATATATAAAACAATAAAACCCAGCTAAAATTTAAAACCCCAATAGTAACATATAAAATTCTAAAATCCTATGCTAGTCCTATGCTCATATTCATACCTGCTATGTTGTACATTTGACAAACAAACAAATAAAAATAAATAAATATATATATCAACAAAAAAACAAAAAAACAGTAATATATTTTTTTTAAAGAAAACAACAATCATAAAAACCACACCTCATAACAGTTAATCAAAGGCCTGATTGTTGAAGAGATAGGTCTTCAAAAGGGGCCAAGAAAATGTTACCTAAATACCGCCAACATGTTTTGTTTTTTTTGTTTGAATTTATATGCCGCCCTTCTCCGAAGACTCAGGGCTGCTTACAATGTGTTAAGCAATAGCAACAATCCATTTTGTATATTAAATACAACATCAACTTATTGCCCCCAACAATCTGGGTCCTCATTTTACCTACCTTATAAAGGATGGAAGGCTGAGTCAACCTTGGGCCTGGTGGGACTTGAACTTGCAGTAATTACAAGCAGCTGTGTTAATAACAGACAGACTTAGTCTGCTGAGCCACCAAAGGCTGTTGGGTGAATAATTTCTAGAAAGTTAGTATTAAAGAGAAGTCTCTAATTTCTTAAGTAGTTTCAAGTGGAAAACGCATAGTGTCATGCCTGGAAGCCAACTTTTGTACTATGCCTTCAGACCTGCCACGTTTATCACTGTGGGAAATTGGGAGATGGGGTTTAATGGAGCCAGGGTGATATATAGTCATAGTAACATTCCTTTCTCAAGAAGTCAAGGCCAACTTGCCCTGCACCTGGAGGACGGGAATTGGGAGGCATCTCCAGTAGATACAATGCTTGATTGGATCCAGGAACAGGAAACCATTGCCTCTCCTAAACTTGACAGCATAATTCCATCATAATCAATTATTTGTCCGGTTCATTTCATCTTGCTTAGTTGAACAAGCCAAAATGGGCAAGACAAGATAGTTATGACTCTTGTCCACGTCCTCAGACCGCAAAAACTGAAAATAAACCAGTAGAATCAGACCAGATGGTGCTTTGGATACCTCGTTATGCATTTGACCAAAAGCACTGTTCAAGTCAGCGTGAAGATTTCATCATCCAAATGTGCGACATATCTTTCCCATAAGGATTCCCAGCCATTTTTTTCCCCTTCATCATTTTTCCCTTCCTTTCTTCCTTCTCGCCTTGTGTTGTATTATTCTTGTGGTTCATTGTGTTATGCAGGCATTTTTTTCTGCAGTGGCTGCAGTGAAAACATGTCTCGCAGACGCTAGGATGACATACAGAGCATTTTTGCTGCATTGCTGTAATGAAAGAGCTGTATTTCTGAATTTCTTGTGAAGGAGGTGGCTGAATTCAGCAGCGGTGAAATATGTTGCCAGGCTATTGTTTGTAATGTTAGATTGACAGAATTGAACCGATGGTGGAATGTGGTTGTAGATCTTAAACACACAGAGACACATGGATGTCCAAGGCATCTGTAGCTCTCGCTAAATCTTAGTTCTAGATAACGAGACTAGGCAAAGCACGCCGGCAAATCCACTTTTTTTTTTTTGAAACATAATCAATGTAATTCTGACTTCACGCCGTGTTAAGGAAACATGTTGCCTCTAGTAGAATTTAAAGAGAGTTGGGAAAACAAAACTTCACAGAAAGCAAAATTATTATGACCCAAATGTTTTAGATAACATGGCAAGGAGAAAAGAAAGGGAAGGAAAAATAAAATTTTCCCAAAAATGACCTTTTAGAGAACACTTTTGTATTTTCAGGGAAAAGGGGGATTGCTAGCTCTTCTGTTCTGAATTCTGAATGACAGGTAATCCTTGACTTACAACAGTTCATTTAGTGACTGTTCAAAGTAAATATGTCACTAAAAAAAGTGACTTATGGTCATTTTTGATAGTTATGATCATGGTCATGTAATCAAAATTGGTGTCAGCCTGCCCCAGATCAGTGTTTGAGAAAATAAAAACCCAACTTCATCATGTTGAAGAATTTGGTAATCTTTATCATACAAGTCTGGATGCGGTGAAAAGCAAAGCTGGAACTGGAAGTAAATCAAAACCCCAGAGTCATATTCTCTCCTGAACCCTCCCCCTACTAGAGGTCATACAGTAATAGTCCAATGTCTTCTTTCTCCTCAGCCAAGTGTAGTTTCACTTCCGAATATTCTCCCTCTGTCAATCTTCTGAATGGAATGTGGAATCAGCAGCTGCCGTTACATTCACGCGCCAACACAATTCAAACCTCTGGTTTTGAAAATGGCATTTCCCCTCTCCCCCACATACAATGTCAGCCGACGCTGGGAACAGTGAAAACCTCCCCCCCTTCTCCATAAAGCATGTAAGACAATCAGTAGAGCAAACTTTTAACAAGGTAATAAAATAGTCAGATAATCTAGTAGGAGAAATACACTAAATTAAAGCGGAGGCTGACAATTGGGACGCTTGGCAGCCGGTTGATATTTATGACCATTGCTGTGTCCCAGGGTCACGTGATCCCCTTTTGTGACCTTCTGACAAGCAAAAGCAATGGGGAAGCCAGATTCACTTAACAACCGTGTTACTAACTTGTCAACTGCAGTGACGGGGCAAAACTCACTTAATAAATCGTGGTTGTATCTGTAATTTGAAGGAGAAATCATTCAAACGTTTTTTTTGCTTGAGGAACACAATGGATAGAACCAGTGGTGGGATTCAAGTAATTTAACAACTGGTTCTCTACCCTAATGAATTCTTCCAATAACCAGTTTACCAAACTGCTCAGAAAATTAACAACCGGTTCTCCCGAAGTGGTGCGAACTGGCTGAATCCCATCACTGGATAGAACCAGAGGTGGGCTGAGGTTGGTTCGGAATGGTTCAGATGAACTGGTAGTTCTGACCAATGGGTGGGCACGTTCACCCAGACTGGCGCTATCTCATCCTATATGTCTCACTCTCTGGCTCACTCACCCCACCCATGCAGCCCAGCCGAATTCTGCGCCTCGCCCGCTTTACTCACTGTGGCTGCCTGAGAAGGTGTACTAGAAGCTGGGCGCAGGAAATCGCCGTGTGTTTGAAGCCGCACGCAAGCGTGGAAACGCATGCTCACATTTTCAGTTCCGCACTAGGCGAACCGGTTGTTAAATTGTGTAAAGTCCACCTCTGGATAGAACTGTCGAGGGAATGGATAAGAATAATGCGCATATTTAAGTGAACTCTCCAGTTATTTAGGAATTCACCAAGCCATGTTTGAGTCACCAGTCCTACAGAGTCTCTAAAAGATTATTCTGGAACAAACAGGTGTGAAAATTTCCTTCCTTTTTCTCCGTCTTCTTCCCTCAAACCCTCCCGACAATACTTCTGATATTGCTTAAAAAACAAACACTAAGTCTTTGGGCAGTTAAATAAATAATTAAAGCTAACCTTACATTGCTGGGCTCTCGAGGGAATCTTCTCTAAAGGTCTATAGACGTGGCACCAGAAGGTTTTTGAACTTTGCCTCCAATTCTCAGATTTTTGCCTTACCCTTTTTTAAACTATTTGCTACACAGGAAAGGATTATGTGCTATATTTATCGGTTTCCCCTCAAGGATCTGAGGCGATTCTTTCTCGTTCCCGGAGAACTGGAAATTCACTTCGCTTTTTATTATTTATTATGGGCTTTGTTTCTCAGCGGGGTGATGTCTGCAGTGAAAGATGGAAATGTGCTGATGGCATAAAATAGGGATTCCCAATATCTGAGCTGTGGCCCACTACAAGCTATGGCCCGTTTGGAACTGAGCCCTGCAAGTGACAGATGAATTAGCATGCACTCGGGTGAAGCTCCATTTACACAACTGGCAGGTGCTCACAACTCCATTTGCACAACTGGCAGGCAGTCATGTGTGCAGCTCCATTTGTGCAACCAGTGCCTACACACACACTCAACTCTCACACAAGTGGACTTGTGTGTGCTCACGCGGGTGCCTGCCACTCGCACAAAACCATTCCCTGACGTTGTGACTCCAGCCCCCGAACCTGGCCCCATGCCCGACAGTGACTCCGAGAGTGAGGGGGAAGGGTCGGTAAGGTTTACCTTGGGAGCACCGATGCCTTTGGCCCGACTCCAGGAGCCAGAGCCAGACCAGTCGGAGGACGTAATGAGGCCGTCATCCCCTGATTCCTCCCTTCCCCCGGCTACGCCTTCAGACATAGCTGATAATAATCAAAGGGAAGGGTGGAGATATATAAGGAGCTTTGGGAGTGCTCGCACTCCACGGGGAGGAAAAGATTAGCTGAACCGTTTCAAAGAGAGCTGAAGTCTTACTCTGCGAGTCATTTGGTTTGAACTTTGGCAAGCAGCTGCGATTTCTCTGCCAGGACTGATAAGAGCCATGAATCCACTGGCTGAAGGCCAGTTCGTTACTTCGAGGTGGGGAAGGAGACAGAACACCTGACCCCTCCTCTCCTCGCCACCAGTCCACTAAGCCAAAAGGTTGGGGACCCCTGGCATAAAATAAAGGTAATATTTAAAGTGAGTTCACGTAGAAAATAAATAATAATAATAATATTCACAGGACAAAAGAAAATACAACGACCACAAAATTTTGTCTAAGAATAGAAGTTAATCTTATTCGTGAATCACTTTTGTTAGTGCCGCTTCATGGTTTTTATTGATGTACAACCTACAACAAACTCCCAGGATGTAGGAAACTTCCTGTCTCATCTTAAAATTCTAGGATTGCCCAGTTTCTAGAAAGGTGACACTAGAGCAGTGGTCACCAACTGGTGATCCATGGACCACTGTTGGTCCGTGAGAAAATTTTGGTAGTCCCCAGAAAAATTATTTGCATTTTTTTATATTGCACTAAATCAGGGTTGGTGGCAAAGAGCCAGAGGGCCTCATTCCAGTGGGACTGCATCGTGGCCTGGAATTGGCTGACCATCTCAGCCCGCTGAGCCTCCAGGCGCCTGTACCTGGCCTTGCACTTATGCAGGTCTTCCCTCTGCTTGGAAAGCCTATGTTCCTAGTCCTCAGTGAGTTGCTTCTGCTGAGCCCCCATCTCGGTCAGATCCAATTTGAACTGAGCTGTTTTGCTAACTCTTTCTCATGGTGGCTGCTTAGCTCCAACAACTGCTTCCTGTTGGGGCCCTAAGAAGCCCGGGCGGGCAGGAGTGGAGTTTGTGGGAGGGGCGAGTAAAGGCTGGTGAGCTGTCCCTTGATGTGAGTAACATTGAGTTGGCCACACCCACCCAGTCACATGACCACCTAGCCACGCCCACCCATCTGGTGATTAGGCAGATCATATTAGTGGTCTGCGGGATTTAAAATTATGAATTTAGTGGTCCCTGAGGTCCAAAAGGTTGGTGATTCCTGCACTAGAGAGCATCTACAATGATCTGATTGTCAACTTGTATATACTGTTGTTGCTCTCTAGCACCATCAAGTGGCCAGAAGGACAAATATGCCCTAAAATATGATCTTTATAAACCACATAGAGGAGGCTGTAAAGCACTACGAAGCAGTATATAAGTCTAAGTGCTATTGCTATTCCTATATACTGTTGTGGCTCTCTAACCCCATCTAGTGGTTGGAGAGACAAATACCAAGTATATTGTTTGAAGCTGACCCCACCCCATTACCCATCAGCCCACACTGTCAAACCAAGTGCATGCTGGGAAGCCAGACTCCGTTCCCTTTAGCATTTGGAGAAGGCAGAAGCACAAAGAAGAATCCATCTTAATCCGTGGCACATGGTCATCCAAGGACAAACCCACATCCCCCACACAGAGCATCGCTGGTGAGATTTAAATTGCTTGTATTTATTAATTGTTATGTTCAGCGGTAACTCAGTACTGCCTATCTTGTTTTTGGTTCTCATTGTATGTATCCCTGTTTTCCCCAGTTTCACCATATCCTGTTCTTTCAATAAAACATTCAGATCTCCTCACACAGTCTGTTTTATTGGAGGATAAGTGGGTTTAGCTGCATGTCGAGCTGTACAAAAATGGGTTACTTCCTGGTTAAAACCAGGAAGTAACAATGAAGTGGTGGGTGGACAGAACCTCGCACTGCCACCGCTACTGGTTGTATGAACTACATACCACCGCCACTACTGGTTCGCTCAAACTGGTGCGAACCGGTAACATTTCACCCCTGCTCTGCAGGTCTCCCAAACCCTCTGTGCATCCCATTTTTGCAAAACATGGGCTTGTTTTTGGTGAAAACGAGATGCCCGGGCAGGGTTTCAGGAAGCCAAAAATGGCTGTATTTGGTGTATAAGACGCACCAACATTTCCACCCTTTTTTGGAGGGTGGGGGGAACTGTGTCTTATTGTTGTGCCTCACTCGCCCACCCCCCCGCCGCAGCCGGGCCCCTCTTATCTCCTGCCAGACACTGATAGTGCTGAAGAATGTCCTGGCATGCCTCCAGCCCCCAGCCCTGGCACCATGCCCGGACAAACCGAACAAACAAACCTCCCTCCGATAGCATGTGCGCCTGAAGCCAGCCACGAGCTGGGATTACCAACAGCTGGAGATGAAACGATGCAATGGATAGATCCACGCTTCCGGAGAATGGAGAGGCGACATCACCAAAAGGAAGGGAGGGGCAGGCCTGGATAAGTGCTGAGTCATAGAACCACACCCCATGGCCTATATAAAGGATATGCTTTCTGGCATTCTCTGAGTCAGGCAAAGTCTAATCTGGATTGCTGAAGTCACACCTTGGATTCCTGCCTGCCCTGAGGACTCTGATAGGACTTTGGCAAAGCTGCAGAGGCACGCTTGATACGGATTTCCCCGACCCGGCCGTCAGAGGAGGAGTGGGACATGACACTTATACTCTGAAAAGTACTGTAGCTTTAATCTGGGAACATCTGAATGATTCTACCCAAACTTCCAAACAATATTAAAATTGGCACATGCAACAGAAGTCAATGTACAGAAGCCAAATAGGGGCTGTAGAATGATTTGTGGCCTGTCGAGGTGAAGCATATCAGTAGAAGAGCAAACGCATTTAGTTTTCAACAAAATGTGTCAGAATAGTATGGAAAAATCAACTCAAGTATTATCACAAAAGTGAGAAATTAGGTGTTGGGGGCCCAGGTTCCACAAAGGAAGAGATAGCGGTAGGGAAATTGCCTAGGTAGCTTCCTCATCTATCAAAGTGACTTGTAGGCAAAGCTCAGCCTACAAGGACAAATAGATCAAATCTAAATATAATAATTGTACTGCTTGTGATGACATTTATGAAACGGCTTGTATCTACAGAGCTGTAGGCAGGTGACAATAGTTTCGTTTGTCCCAATCAATCAGGGGGACATTGTTCTGGAAAGCAAACCCTAGGAGTTTACAGGTGAGGTTTGTTGAGAATGTATTGAACATACCTGACTCAAATTAGGTAAAGGTAAAGGTTCCCCTCGCACATATGTGCTAGTCGTTCCCGACTCTAGGGGGCGGTGCTCATCTCTGCTTCAAAGCCGAAGACCCAGCACTGTCCAAAGGCGCATGGAATGCTGTTACCTTCCCACCAAAGGTGGTCCCTAATTTTCTACTTGCATTTTTTATGTGCTTTCGAACTGCTAGGTTGGCAGAAGCTGGGACAAGTCACGGGAGCTCACCCTGTTATGCGGCACTAGGGATTCAAACTGCTGAACTGCCAACCTTTCGATTGACAAGCTCAGCATCTTAGCCACTGAGCCACTGCATCCCTTTATGTAAATTTATGCCCATCTGAAATATCCTTCAGACGTTGACAGATTTCATAAAGAACATGAAGACGACTTAAGAGATCTTTTTACTCTATTTTTTTTCCCCTTCCCAATTATTAGATTCATTTGTGTTCAAACAACAATTTGCTCTCCTGATAGCCCTCTATTTATTTATTTTTCTACGATGTCAAGTCAAATTAATTTGTGGTAAGGCAATCATTTCCATAGCAACGAATTCATGTTATTATTACAGGGTCATGACTTCAGTGAAGAGAGCTAGGGCAAGGAGATAAGAATATTATTTTATGCTTCATGCAGATAACTCTCCAGAGCATTTTGCCTTTCTGTTCTATGTTTCTTACCTTAACATAACATAACAACAGAGTTAGAAGGGACCTTGGAGGCCTTCTAGTCCAACCCCCTGCCCAGGCAGGGAACCCTACACCATCTCAGTCAGATGGTTATCCAACATCTTCTTAAAAATTTCCAGTGTTGGAGCATTCACAACTTCTGAAGGCAAGTCGTTCCACTTATTAATTATTCTAACTGTCAGGAAATTTCTACTTAGTTCTAAGTTGCTTCTTTCTTTGATCAGTTTCCACCCATTGCTTCTTGTTCTACCCTCAGGTGCTTTGGAGAACAGCCCGACTCCCTCTTCTTTGTGGCAGACCCTGAGATATTGGAACACAGCTATCATGTCTCCTCTGGTCCTTCTTTTTGTTAAATTAGACATACCCAGTTCCTGCAACCGTTCTTCATATGTTTTAGCCTCCAGTCCCCTAATCATCTTTGTTGCTCTTCTCTGCACTCTTTCTAGAGTCTCAACATCTTTTTTACATCGTGGCGACCAAAACTGGATGCAATATTCCAAGTGTGGCCTTACCAAGGCATTATAAAGTGGCACTAACACTTCACGTGATCTTGATTCTATCCCTCTGTTTATGCAGCCCAGAACTGTGTTGGCTTTTTTAACAGCTGCTGCACACTGCTGGCTCATATCTAGATGGTTATCCACTAGGACTCCAAGATCCCTCTCACAGGTACTACTATTGAGCAAGGTGCCACATATACGGTACTGGTGCATTTTGTTTTTTTGGCCTAAATGTAGAACCTTACTTTTTTCAAACCTTAGTTTGGAATCAAACTAGAATCAGGGAATATAGAGTCATATACAGTAGAATGACAGATTAACAGAATTGGAAGGGACTTTAGAATTCTTCTAGTCCAACCCCTTGCTCAAACAGGCGTGCCTATACCAGTAATGGTTAACCTTTTTGCCATCGTGTGCCAGGAAGCGAGGGCGGCGGGAGGGGGGTTGTGCGCATGCCTTCCCACACCCAAAGTTCTATTCACCCCGCCCCTGTGCATGCGTGCATGACCTCCCCCCCGCTCCCCCCGCTCCTGGCACGCGATGACCTGTTAGGCCTGTTTTTTCTCTCTCACCTGGTTCCAGAGCCTCTCTAGGAGTCTGGGTGTGTGAAAATGGCCTTCCCCACCCCCGGAGGTCCTCCAGAGGCTGAAAACGGCCCATTTGCCAACTTCCGGTGGGACCGGAAGGCCCGTCTTTTGCTGTCCCCAGACTCCAGGGCCTCTCTAGGAGTCTGGGGAAGGCGAAAATGGCCTCCCCCACCCCGGAGGTCCTCTGGAGGCCAGAGATGGTCCATTTGCCAACTTCCCTTGGGACCAGAAGTCGGCAAACGGGCTGTTTTTGGCCTCTGGAGGACCTCCGGGGGTTGGGCGGGAAGGTCGTTTTCACCTCACCCACCCCCCAGACTCCTAGAGAGGTTCTGGAGCAAGGTGTGAGAGAAAAACGGACCTCCCTCACCACCCCCTGAGGCCCTCCAGAGGCAGGAAACAGCATGTTTCCCTACTTCTGGTGGGGCCAGAAGGCCTGAAGGAGCCGAGCTCGTGTGCCCACTTGTATGACTACACATGCCACCTGTGGCCTGCGTAACATAGGTTCGCCATCATGGGCCTATATCATTTCAGACAAATTGTTGTCCAATCTCTTCTTGAAAAATCTGTGTTAGCACACCCACAAGTTCTGTTGGGAAACCATTCCACTGATTAAGGTTGGTTCTCTCCTTGATCAGTTTCCATCCATGGCTTCTTGTTCTGCCTTCTGATGTTTTATAGAATTGAAACCTGGCCCCCTCTTCCTTGTGGCAGCCTCTCAAATATTAGAACAGGGCTATCATGTCACCCCTGGACCTTCTTTTCACTAGATATTATCTTATATAATATCTTATGCCACCAGACCACCAGACTTGAAATTTTGGGCTTAGAAAATTTAGAACTATGCCACCTTCGGTATGACCTAAGCATAGCTCATAAAATTATCTACTACAATGTCCTACCTGTCAATAACTACTTCAGCTACAACCACAACAATATATGAGCAAACAATAGATACAGACTTAAGGTAAACTACACCAAACTCGATTGCAGAAACTATGACTTCAGCAACAGAGAGGTCAATGCCTGGAATGCACTACCTGACTCTGTGATTTCATCCCCAAACCTCCCAAATTTTAACCTAAGACTGTCTACTGTTGACCTCACCCCATTCCTAAGAGGTCTGTAATGGGTATGCATAAGAGCACCAGCATGCCTACCGTCCCTGTCCTAATGTTCCCTTTAATTCTATTCATTTTATGCATTCAATTCATGCTTATACTTATATATATTATCTAATATGTACTCGACAAATAAATAAATAAATAAAATAAACAATAGTTGTAACTCCAAATCGATTTGTTCTATGATCTGTTTGTTTGCATTCTTGGTTATGCATTGTATTTTCAAGAGTTTTCTTCAACATCGATGAATGAATGTTCAAGAGCGTTAATACTCTTTTTATCCCGTTTCGTCAAAATCCAACTCTCACTTCCCCAAAGTGTCACAAGGAAAGCCATTGTCTCTACACTTCTCATCATTTTAAGTATAGGCACTTCCTGCATTTGAAAACGATGGGCAGATAAGAAATAGGAAATATACATTATTTATTTATTTATTTATTTATTTATTTATTTATTTATTTATTTATTTATTTATTTATTTAATCAAATTTTTATACCGCCCTATCTCCCGAAGGATTCAGGGCGGTTTACAGCCCGATAAAAATACAAATATAATACAAAATAAAAACGAATTAAAAAACTTATTTAAATAGGCTAAAATTTAAAATTACAATTAAAATGATAAAACCCCATTAAAATTAAATTTAAAATTGAAATTCTAGTCCAGTCCTGCACAAATAAATAGATGTGATTTAAGCTCGCGGCGGAAGGTTCGAATGTCAGGAAGTTGACAAAGTCCTGGGGGAAGCTCATTCCAGAGGGTGGGAGCCCCCACAGAGAAGGCCCTTCCCCTGGGCATCGCCAGTTGGCACTGCCTGACAGACGGCACCCTAAGGAGACCCTCCCTGTGAGAGCGTACGGGTCGGTGGGAGGCAATCGGTGGCAGCAGACGGTCCCGTAAGTAGCCCGGCCCTAAGCCATCGAGCGCTTTGAAGATAGTTACCAAAACCTTGAAGCGCACCCGGAAGGCCACAGGCAGCCAGTGCAGTCTGCGCAGGAGTGGTGTCACATGGGAGCCACGAGGGGCTCCCTCTTTCACCCGCGCAGCCGCATTCTGGACTAACTGGAGCCTCCGGGTGCTCTTCAGGGGGAGCCCCATGTAGAGAGCATTGCAGTAATCCAGGCGAGATGTCACGAGAGCATGAGGGACCGTGCATAAGGCATCCCGGTCCAGGAAGGGGCGCAACTGGCGAACCAGGTGAATCTGGTAAAAGGCTCTCCTAGAGACGGCCGTCAAATGGTCTTCAAAAGACAGCCGTCCATCCAGGAGAACGCCCAAGTTGCGCACCCTTTCCATTGGGGCCAATAACTCGCCCCCAATGAAATATCTTTCATTAATGCCCTACCAAGTGCTAGTCTGAAGCGTATTTCTTGATTGCCAATTTCTTCTTCTTCTTTTTTTGTAGATAGTTGATCCTAAAATGCAGAAGCAATCTACCACTTTAATAATCTTCAATTCCAAGGCTACTTGCTATATCTGTTGACATTTGCTTGTCTTCTTTATATTTAATCATAGTTCTATTTTCCCCCCCTCTGTGCTCTTTCACTTTCATTACTGGAGTTTGCAGATCATTGATAGTCTTCAGCTCTCAAAATAGTGTCAACAGCACAGCCCAATGATTGATGTTTCTTCTTTGATTTTAAAAACCACACTCATCTTCCAATCCAGTTTTCCTTAATATATATTCAGCATATAGGTTGAATAAACTAAAAACTAAAATGAAATGAAATCTGAAAATCTTTTGTTGTTGTTGTTAGCAACTTAACACCGCCACCACAAATAAGCAGATTGAAAGAGAGAGGATGACGCTGGGGGATTCTTTGAAGAACCTTCAAAACCAAGAGCCAACATTACTTTTCTTACATCATCCAGACTGCAGTTTATGTCCTCTGTTGTTTACTTAAAAATGAACTTTAATACAACTAATTTTAATGCAAGTTGAGCAAGAAGGAACCAGGCAGATTTGGCCTTGGTGTCCATCTGGGTTCAGTTCCAAGTAGGGGAGAAAGACACTGGAAACATGGAAGCTGTTTGGAAAGATGGTTTAATGGTGGACAGGACCACATGGTTTGAGGTCCTGGGCAATCGAGTACATGGGAGAGAGAGAGAGAAAGAGAGAGAGAGGAAGAGAGAGAGATTTCTCTTGAGCTTTGAATTTGCTTCCTGTTCCTGTGAAAGAAATGTATTCTGATTGGTTGTCAGACTCCCATGGGGCTATGCAGGGGTAACTTTATAGATTGTCTTGAGTCCCAGGCTTGGTTGAATCTTGCTGGGTGATGTAATGAAGGGGCTCCGAGCAATTCCTACTATGGCTTAATGGCTTTGGATCTTGAGTGAGGGCTAAGCCTGGAGCTGAAGGACTTTTGTCTTGTAGATAAGCTGGCACCAAAATATCTGCTGGGGCTGAGTTTTTGTGTCCCTTAAAATTTCTATTTCTCTTTTAGGGGAAATATTCTATCTTTTTATATTTCCTAGAATATTTCATTCTTCTAGGAGAGGAGTGGGCGCTAACTTTCTACAAGAGTAATGACTAATCCTTACTAATCTTTAAGGTAAAGGTAAAGGTTCCCCTCGCACATACATGCTAGTCATTCCTGACTCTAGGAGGCGGAGCTCATCTCCATTTCAAAACGCTGTCCGAAGATGTCTCCGTGGTCATGTGGCCGGCATGACTAAACGCCAAAGGCGCACGGAACGCTGTTACCTTCCCACCAAAGGTGGTCCCTATTTTTCTACTTGCATTTTTACGTGCTTTTGAACTGCTAGGTTGGCAGAAGCTGGAACAAGTAATGGGAGCTCACCCCATTACGCGGCACTAGGGATTTGAACCGCTGAACTGCCGACCTTTTGATCGACAAACTCAATGTCTTAGCCACTGAGCCACCGCGTCCCTTTTTACTAATCTTTAGACGCATTCAATTCTTCCTGGTACTTATATTGTTAACATTTTAACAACTTTCTCTCTTTTAAGGTTAAAAGAGAGAAATGTTTAAATTACATGCATTTCCCTGCAAGTCTTGAGAAACTTGGCCAAATGGAGAATGTCTAGAAATTACCCTAGTAGGGCAACATTGAACATTGAACATAGAACACAAAAATTGTGTTCTCTTTGCTGACAATGTCAAACTATTTAACACCACCAACAATACTATTTAACCCTTTTAAAGATCTTGGAGTTTTCATATCAAATGATCTAAGTGCCAAAGCCCACTGTAACTACATCGCAAAAAAAGCCTTAAGAGTTGTAAATCTAATCTTGCATAGCTTCTTCGCCAAAAACTCCACACTACTAACCAGAGCATATAAAACATTTGCTAGACCAATTCTTGAATACAGCTCGACTGTCTGGAACCCATACCACATTTCTGACATCAATACAATTGAGCGTGTCTAGAAATATTTTACAAGAAGAGTTCTCCACTCCTCTGAATACTACAAAATACCTTATGCCACCAGACTTGAAATCCTGGGTTTAGAAAATTTAGAACTACGCCGCCTTCGACCTGACCTGAGTTTAACTCATAGAATCATCAATTACAATGTCCTTCCTGTCGAAGATTACTTCAGCTTCAATTGCAACAATACACAAGCAAACAATAGATTTAATCTTAATGTTAACCGCTCTAATCTTGATTGCAGAAAATATGACTTCAGTAATAGAGTTGTTAATGCTTGGAATACACTACCTACTCTGTGGTCTCTTCCCAAAATCCCCAAAGCTTCAACCAAAAACTGTCTACTATTGACCTCACCCCATTCCTAAGAGATCTGTAAGGGGCGTGCATAAGAGCACAAGCGTGCCTACCGTTCCTGTCCTATTGTTTCCTTTTGTTATATCCAATTAACATAGTTATTACATACTCATATATATGCTTATATATTGTATAGTTATTTCATGCTTATGCTTATATATACTGTGTGACAAAATAAAAAAAAACCATAGAAATATATTTTTACTTACAGACGTCTTTTCACATTGTAGTTTCATGCAGGTTGAACCATCCTCACTGCTCAGTGACGGTCTGTATAGCTGCCTCTCCCTCCATATCTATTTGTTGCTTTTGCTGATTGCAGTAAGAAACCTGATTAAATTTGAAACAGTTTCAGCCATTGGCTTCAAATAGAGTATTTAATATTTTGTAAAAGGAAGCATTTCAGAGCCAATATCTTTTGTGGTTCAGGTTTTTTGTGAGGTTTTTTTGTAGTGCAATCCTCAACAATATTCTAGTTTCATTAATAACTACCTTGTTGATGTAATTACTACCTATTTTTGTGGGGTTGGGGGTGGGGAAATCAAGTTGGAGCATATTTCCCAGGTCTGTTAATGGTTTCACATTGTTCTCAGAAATAATAATTGGATAGGAAATGTACCAGAATTTGTCACCCTGAAGCTGTTAGTCGAATGGTATCAAAATGTAAGTTAATAACAGCTTAGACTCATTGAGTAAATGAGTGCTTTGAAAAGCTACCTCCACTAATTAAGTTCCCTTATATCCAAGAATAAATGCTTCTATTCTTAAAGAAATATTTTTGGCCCTCTGAGTAGCTCCTCCATTGTGTCATCTGAGGAACAACCTCAACATTAGAAGTCTTCAGCATTTCACCATAAGTTTGAATGGCATTGTAGCAACCTTCAGCCAATTGGAGAGGCCACTAAAAGGTAAAGGTTCCCCTCGCACATACATGCTAGTCGTTGCTGACTCTAGGGGGCGGTGCTCATCTCCGTTTCAAAGCCGAAGAGCCAGCACTGTCCGAAGACGTCTCCGTGGTTATGTGGCCGGCATGACTCAACACCAAAGGCGCATGGAATGCTGTTACCTTCCCACGAAAGGTGGTCCCTATTTTTTCTACTTGCATTTTTACGTGCTTTCGAAACTGCTAGGTTGGCAGAAGCTGGGACAAGTAATGGGAGCTCACCCCGTTACACGGCAGCACTAGGGATTCGAACCGCTGAGCTGCTGACCTTTTGATCGACAAGCTCAACGTCCTACCCCCTGAGCCACCGTGTCCCTGGAGAGTGCACTACCCACCCTAAAAAAGAGCAATTCTATTAAGATCAAATGAGTTATTATTTTTTTTAATCAACATACTAGGCCCTAGGTGTTAGTGAATCTATGGCAAGCATGCCGAAAGCGGCACACGAAACTGTCCCATGCCGAATGTGTGGCCTCGCCAGCTCCTCGGCGCGTTCCTGTGCTCAAACGCACGGCGGTCAGCTGGCTGTCACGCACGCAGTGCCGGCGGACCCTGGAGGTGCAGCAGTTCATTGCACATGCACGAGCCGGCACCTGCACTTCCGGGGTCGCCAGCACCGCGCACGCGATGGCCAGCTGACGGGTGCGCATTTGAGCACAGGAATGCGATGCTAGCCAGCGAGGCCATGCATTTGGCACGGGACTGTTTCATGTGCCAATTCCGGCATGCAGGCCAGCACGCGAGAATGCTGAAGGTTCGCCATCACTGCCCTAGGGCCTGTCTTGATTAACTTCAAGGCTAACAACAACAACAACAACAACAACAACAACAACACCTGTAACAGTGATACCTATTGTCATTGGGGCACTTGGTACCATGTCCAAAAATTTTATAAGATACATCAACAAATTGCAGCTTCCTGCAATAACACCAGCGGAACTGCAAAAAACTGCGCTACTTGGAACATCGTACATCTTAAGAAGATACTTGGTTGATACCTAGGACACTGGCAGCAACCCGTATCAACCATTAGCACCAGTAAATGGTATTTGTGATGCATTTTTAAATGTTCAGTCGACTGAGTTTCATGTTTAATGAATAAAAGAGATAATAATAATAATAGCAACAACTTTGAAGTCTCACATTTAACTCAGTTTTCTTTTCTACCTAGTAGAATTGCAGAACGAAACAGCAAAAAAATAACAAAAGGGAAATATAAGTTTATAAAGCCTTGAAGTTCTATCCAACTGCATCTTGAATCAGCTGACATAGAGGGAGCATCACACCTCTGCTTTTCCTTGTTTTATAGTAAGCCTGCAATAATGATCTCAAAACAAATGGATGAAAAGAACTCTAATAAACAAACAGATTTGCATAGAGAAACACACCATAGTGAATTGTTGGGTGCTTATGAGGAGAGTGCAAGTTGTGGTAACTTAAAACAAGACCATATTCGATGCTATTTGCTTTTTTTCTGCATTCTGGGGAACTGAGAAATGTTTTTAAAAATCTATTCCTTTTGGGGATCTTCATGTGATTTGCAAGCTACACCATTGCGAGATAAGAAGCAGTGGATCGAAACTTATCAAGGAGGGATCCAACCAGAGATGGTATTCAGCTGGTTCGGATCAGTTCAGATGAACCAGTAGTGGAGAACACGGGTGGGCCTGTCACCCGCCTCCCGCCCTGGTGCTATGCCATCCTATTTATCCACATTTTCGAGGCCAGGCGTAACCTAAAGCAACTCTGAATCCAACCCAGGGGTGAAATCTATTTACCTTCCCTACTGATTTGGAAGTGTGTGCATCCGTGCATCACATGCAATTTTAGATCCACTGCGCAAGTTGCTCTTTCTTTCTTTCTTTCTTTCTTTCTTTCTTTCTTTCTTTCTTTCTTTCTTTCTTTCTTTCTTTCTTTCTTTCTTTTCTTTCTTTCGTTCCCTTCCTTCCCTCCTTTCCCTTCCTTCCTTCCTTCCTTTCTTCCTTTTTTCATTTCCTTCCTTCCTTTTCCTTCCTTCCTTCCTTCCTTCCTTCCTTCCTTCCTTCCTTCCTTCTTCTTTCTTTTATTTTCTTCCTTCCCTCCTTTTCTTCCTTCTTTCCTTCCTGTCTTCCTTCCTTTTCCTTCCTTTCTTCCTTCCTTCCCTCCCTCTCTTTTTCTTTCTTTCCCTCCCTCCCTCCCTCCCTCCCTCCTTCCCCCTTTGCATTGCTCATTTTCTGATTCAACCAAAGCAAGCTGACAGCCTGAAGAATTTTTGAGGGCTTTTGCATCCCAGTCTTTCAAATGTCTAGAACACCAAACAATCTGTTCCAAAAGGAACTCCAGAAGCTGTTCTTTCTCTTCTCTGGTTTGTTACCCAAGCATACAGAACATAGTCGGGGAGTGGGGAGTGGGGACCCTTTTGTTTTCAATTGCTTCCTGTGACAATGAATTAGGCACCCCTGTGGGCAGGCTGCTATCACGAGGCACTAAGTGTGGGATTTGGAGCTTTGCTCTTATACAAAGCTACTACTTTGTGGTTTAGTAGAGTCCCCAGGTACCGTTAGTGACATGGACTTGCCCGTGGCTATACATTTTGTATTCATAGAAACCAACACGCAGAAAGAGTCAGACAGTCTAAACCAACTGAAGTTCTGAATGACAAAGTTCAGCTGCAATGAACTGAAAGTTGACTTATGAGTTTACAAAAAAATGAAATATGTCTCTGAACTCGGAGGAAAATCATCAGATGAAGGGCTCTCTCCCTCTCTCTCTCTTTCTCTCTCTCTGCTTCCATAATAAATTTCCACAATCTACATGTTTATAGCAATATATCAATAGCACTTAAGACTTATATACACTTCACAGTGCTTTACAGCCCCTCTCTAAGCGGTTTACAGAGTCAGCCAGGAATGGGCTGCTGGGGGTTTGGGAGAACCTCTAGCTAAGATTCTGTGCAGTTCAGAGAACTCCCAAATCCCACTCCTGGCTGCCCTGCCCACCCCATTCTGCCCCTCCCAGGAGTCCCCATGCTTTGGATGCAGGTAAGTGCAGGGCACGCATGGAGGCTCGGGGTGGGTGAAAAAGAGGCCTATTGGAAATTCGGGAAGGCCAGGCCTGGGCCTGTTTCTGCCCTCCAGAGGGCTTCCAGAGCCTGGGGATGCCATTTTTGCCCTCTCAGAGGCTCAAGGAAAGCCTCCGGAGCCTGGGGAGGGCAAAAATGCCCCCCCACTGTGGTGCAGAAGGCTGATTAGGGCACACCTACCATGACCATGCCCACCCAGCAACCAGGCAGAGAATCCCTTGCTAAAATTTTTGAAGCCCACCCCTGGAGTCTGCATATTGCCCCCGACAATCTGGGTCTTCTGTTTAATGACCTCTAGATAGAAGGCTGAGTCCACTTTGAGCCTGTGAGAGTCGAACTGCTAGCAGTCGGCAGAATTAGCCAGAATTAGGGCCTGGGTACTTACGGGACCGCCTACTGTTACCATATGCCTCCCACCGACCCGTACGCTCTCACAGAGAGGGACTTCTCAGGGTGCCGTCCGCCAAGCAATGTCGGCTGGCGGCCCCCAGGGGAAGGTCCTTCTCTGTGGGGGCTCCCACACTCTGGAACGAACTTCCCCCGGGTTTACGCCAAATACCTGACCTTCGACCTTTCGCGAACTGAAGACGATCTTTTATTCGCAGCTGGCTTAAATTTTACGGATTGTATAGTTTTATTATTAATTTTAAACGGGGTTTTAATTTTTATATATATTTTAAAATTTTAGGCAAGTATAATAAGTTTTTTAATTCTGCATTTTATAGGTTATTGTCTAGTCTGTTTTTATTTGCCTGTACACCGCCCTGAGTCCTTCGGGAGAAGGGCGGTATAAAAATCTAATAAATGAATGAATGAATGAATACTGCATTCTAACCACTGCGCCACCATGGCTCCTGGGATCCTGTCCAGGTCTTTTAAGGTAAGAATTCAAGTCTGTAGCAAGATAACAAATTCTATGCTGGTCGCAAAAGTGATCAGCAGACTTTGCATCTGAATATAATCTGGACGTGGCTAGTTTCAGTGGTGAATGGGCCTCTATGCCTAATGTTTCGTCTTGAATTATTGTTATACTTTTTAGGTCTACATTTCTGTATTATTAAATATTGATTTTTTTTAAAAAAAATACAGAGCAGATTTTCTGGAGATAGAGGAAACTGCAAGGAGAGACTGAGATTAAAAATAATCTCCTCAATTGCGCCTGCCGAAAATCACAACCAGAAGGCTCCAGAGACAGACAGTACAGTATAGGGGAAACGATACTGAATTAAAATTATTATTATTTTTTGCAGGATCTACATTGAATGAATTTATTTCCACCCGGTGTCATTTCAAGGCACTTTCACATAGTGAAACATTAATGTTGCCCAATTGATTTGGAGGCAGTTTGTTACCCCTGCAGTAGAGTCACCATATTTTGTTCTTCTCTGGCTGACCTAGATAGCCTGAAGCTAGCAAAGTAGGGCATTTGGAGCAGTGGTGAAAGTCAAAAAATTTTACTACTCGTTCTGTGGGCGTGGCTTGATGGGCATTGTGTGGCTTGGTGGGTGTGGCTTGGTGGTCGTGGCAGGGGAAGGATACTGCAAAATCCCCATTCCCTCCCCATTCCTGGGGCCAGCCAGAGGTGGTATTTGCCAGTTCTCCGAAAAACTCAAAATTTCCGCTACCGGTTCTCCAGAACCTTTTATTTTATTTATTTATTTTATTTATTTATTTTGTCACAACAATATATGTAGGTATCATACAAAAGATTATATAGTATATAAATACATATATGAGTAAATATAAGGAGGTATAAGCATATATATAGGAAGAAGAAAAGAAAAGAAAAAACAAACAACAACAACAAAAAAAACAATAGGACAGGAACGGTAGGCACGTTTGTGCACTTATGCACGCCCCTTATGGTCCTCTTAGGAATGGGGTGAGGTCACACAAGGAATTTGTCTTGGTGCATATGCTCTCAGTGTACATAAAAGAAAAGATACGTTCATCAAGGTACAACATTTACAACACAATTGATGGTCAATATATCAATATAAATCATAAGGATTGCCAGCAACAAGTTATAGTCATACAGTCATAAGTGGAAAGAGATTGGTGATGGGAACGATGAGACGATGAATAGTAGTGCAGATTCAGTAAATAGTTTGACAGTGTTGATGGAATTATTTGTTTAGCAGAGTGATGGCCTTCGGGAAAAAACTGTTCTTGTGTCTAGTTGTTCTGATGTGCAGTGCTCTATAGCGTCGTTTTGGAGGCTATTCTATCCTCTCCAGCCCTCATTCTTCTCTCTGAGTGAAGGAAGTGAAAAGCCATGCCAAGGTTATTCTTAATCTCAGTTTCTGCTTGCAGTTCTATCTCCTGAAAATCTGCTCTAAAAATACAGAGATGCAGACAAAAAAATAGTTAAAGGCGAAACATTAGGCATAGAGGCCCATTCACCACCGAAACTAGCCACATCCAGATTATATTCAGATCCAAAGACTTCTGATCACTCTTGCGACAGCATAGAAATTGATATCTTGCTACAGACTTGAATTCTTATCTTTCAAGACCTGCACAGGAACCCAGGATCCTTGGTGGCACAGTGGTTAGAATGCAGTATTGCAGGCTAATTCTGCCAACTGCCAGCAGTTCAATCCTGATCGGCTCAAGGTTGACCCATCCTTCCATCCTTCTGAGGACAAATAAAATGAGGACTCAGATTGTTGGGGGAAATATGCTGACTCTCTAAACCACTTAGAGAGGGCTCTGTGAAGCAGTATATTGTTGTGACCTAGGCCCAATTATTATTACCAGACACAGTCAGCCCTAAACAAACATATTTTATTAGAACAGCTGAAAATTACTTCATTCTCAGCTCAGCCCAAATTCATTCCAAAACAAAGTCCTCCAGAAAAAGTCCTTCAGCCTTATCACAAATCTTTGTCTTTGGCACCCTGCCAAAGTCTTTTCTTGGCAAAAACGCCACAAAGTTCAAGAGATTCTGACAAGAAGCAATGGAATCAACATTGCTTTTCTACAAAGAGCCCAATGGCTCGATGCTGCTCTTTTAAGCCTTATGGAAGTGGCTTAAGGCCAATCATCTTCTGGCCTTACTCCCAAGTGGTCCTTTTTGCTTCAGCTGCTCTTGCCTTTTGGCAGCTCTTCTCATGCGTGCACTAGGAACAGGCTCCTCCTGTTCCTCTGCCTCTCTGCTGTTCTGTTCTGGAGGCTCCAGAGTTTGTGCATCGCTCCCAGATGGCCCTGGCTCTATCTCTGTCTCCGACACAGAGCCCTTGTCTGGGCCTTCCCCTGACTCCAGGACTGGCCCATTGTCCTCCCCAGCTCCTCACTGTCCGACTCTGCTGGCAGCTCCACAGACTGCTGATGGAACACAACATATATAAGTGTAAATGCTATTGATATATTGCTCTAAATGTATAGATTGTGGAAATTTATTATGGAGACACCATGTGCAATTGGTCTGCATTCATTCATTACAACTGCACTCTTTCATTACAGCTGATCCAATCTCTCATTGCCTAACATATTTTGTTATGACATAAACAAGCTTGAAAGACAAGGAGTCACACACTAAAAGTCCCGAGAGTATGGAAAAGTGGAATGCAAATTTATCAGTAGGGGAAAAAAAAGATAATGTTTAATTTAAAAAGATCTTTAAAATGTTGTTCAGCTGTTTTGCTGTGTAGGAATTTAGCACCCACCCCCCTCCTAGAAGAATGACATATTCTAGGAAATATTTAAAAAAGCAGAATATTATACCTTCCTGGATGAGAAAAGGAGAAACATGCTCTTGGAAAGCGGCCCCCACCTTTGTTAATAGCCCCAGAAAGACAAAAGACATCTTATCTACAACACAGAAGACCTTCAGCTCCAGGGTGATGGGATTAAGACATGGCCCTCAGGACATGATAGGATTAGCCTCTACCCATTTCACCACATGGCACCTGGAAAGGTTACATCAGCCAGCAAGGCTAGCTAAGACCCCCACCCCCTGGGAGTCTGACAGCCAATCAGGATACTCTTCCTGTGCCCCAGAAAGTTCAAAGCTCAGAAAAAGCATAAAACCAGGGAGCACACCGGATCTCAGCCCTTTTCTGTTCAGGATCTCAAGCCATGTGATCCTGGCCACCATTAAACCATCTTTCCAAGCAGTCTCCATGTTTCCAGTGTCTTTGTCCCCACTTGGAACTGAACCCAGATGGATATTTCTTCCAACAGCTGGGGATAAAAGGAATGGAAACAGAAATATTTCAATTGACTTCCACTAACAAGGAATGAGTGCTTTCTATAAATTTTCTATAAACTTTCATATATTTCTTTCAGCATCTTCACTAAATATTATTATCTCGGTAAATATGTGTAGCAAACTGAAGCGATTAAGTTAAATCATAATCAATATAATTACAGCCTATTCAGATACATTTCTGCTTCCAAGTGTCTGAGTTGGTTTGTTTCCAGGTGTGATTCTCATATAGCCTTAATATTTACAGTTTTTGGTGTGACATTTTCTCTCTGATCTCTACATTTTTGGATGGAATTATACAAACTTCAGGACTGTGGAAAAACACCACTAAAGACGTGAATCTAGTAACAGCCACATTTCATTATCTTCATTTGAACTCCTGCGTATGACTTTGTCCTTAACCAAGAATTACTTGACAAGGTTTTTTTACCCTTTCAATGAAATGAGGGGAAAAACAGATGTTCAGGATAGAGAGACACTGCAGCACGAATGAAAACTTGTGTTGAAAGATAACTCTAATGCATCCCGTGACAACCATACAAAGGGCAAAGAATGTATTTAAGATGAGATTTCACAGTGTGTCAAAAACACAGTCTTTTTCTAAGGCTACTGTTTTGTTGTTGTTGTTGTTTTTAGGCTTAGAACTGCTAAAAAAGCATTAAGGGTTGTTAACCTAATCTTGCATAGCTTCTTCTCCGGTAATATTGAACGGCAAATTAGGGCATACAAAACTTTTGCCAGACCAATTCTTGAATACAGCTCATCTGTCTGGAACCCGCACTGCATATCGGACATTAATATAATTGAACGAGTCCAGAGATATTTCACAAGAAGAGTCTTTCACTCCTCCGATCGCAACGAAATACCTTATGCCACCACACTCGAAATTTTGGGTTTAGACAACTTAGAACTTTGCCGTCTTCGGTCTGATCTAAGCATAGTATATAAAATCATCTGGTACAATGTCCTACCAGCCAATGAATACTTCAGCTTCAACCAAAACAATACAAGAGCACACGATAGAGACAAACTCATGGTAAGCCAATCCAAACTAGACTGCAGAAAATACGACTTCAGTAACAGAGTTGTCAACACCTGGAATGCACTACCTGAAATTGTGGTTTCTTCCCCAAATCCCCAAAACTTTAACCTTAGACTGTCTTACTATAGACCTCATCCCATCGCTAAGAGGTCTGTAAGGGGCGTGCATAAGCACACCAGTGTGCCTACCGTCCCTGTCCTAATGTTTTCTTTTATTAGTATCCTTTACATGTATTTATAATTATGTTTACACTTGTAGCTGTCATAAAATACATGCTTGATGAAAATAAATAAATAAAATAAAAATAAATAAACACCAGAGTGAAACAAAATGAAAACAACAACAACAACAAAAAAAGGGGTATCAAACTCGATTTCATTGAGGGCTGGATCAGCATTGTGGTTGTCCTCAGGGGCTGGGGGGGCAGGATTGTTGCCCAGGGGCATGGCCAGCTTGATGTCTCCCTCCCTCCTTCCCTCCCTCTCCCTCTTTCTCTCTCTCTCTCTTTTTCTCTCTCATACACACACACACACATGAAAGGCCGGAGACGCTGGTGCAGGCACATTGCTGATCTGCAACCTTGTGGCATCCACATTGGGATGGGGTAGGCCGGGCTGAGGCAACGCTGGCCCGACACCTCCTATGTGCGGGCACACATGCACTCACACCAGGATGGATGGGTCGTGCTTGTGCACGCATGCCCATGCCACCTCCTATGTGGATGCGTGCAAGCTGGGATGACATGGGCTGGGCCAAAGCAATGCAGGCCGGCCCCTCACAGTTTCCAGAATGGCTGTACAGGCCAGATCTGACTACATCATGGGCCGGATACAGCCCACGGGCCTTGAGTTTGACACCTTTGGCTTAGAATGTTGATGGTTGGAATCAGCATTCCGTTATACGTAAAGCTAAAATGCATGAACGGGTGTGTTTCTATGTCTGTGCAAATGTGTTGTGGCTCGTCCTCCCTCCTCTCCTCAGCCGGGCCCCTCCCGTCTCCACTCGGGCCTGTTATCAGACTCCGAGTCTGATAATGAAGATGAACGGCCTGTCATGCCTTCAGCCTCCAGCCTCCGGCCCTGGCCCCATGCCCAGAGAGGATTCCCGGAGTGAACAGACAAGCCCGATAACCTTCACTCCTATAGCGTGTGAGCAGGAAGCCAGCCATGTGCTGGAATTACTGACAGCAGATCCAGCTGAAGAGAATTCAGATTGGGAGGATTCTTGCTTCCGGAGATCTGAGAGGTGATGCCAGCAGAAGGAGGGGTGGGGCAGGCCTGGATAAATGCAGAGTCATGGAGCCACACCCCACAGCCTATATAAAGGACCTGCTTTTGGCATTCCAACCTTGAGTCAAGCAAAGTCTCATCTAGTTTTCTGATATCAGACTCTATCGCTGAAGTCACAACTTGGACTCCTGCCTGCCCTGAGAAACCGCGAAGGAATTTGGTAAGCTGCAGAGGCTTCGTTGCCACGTTTGATACGGACTTCCTTGACCCAGTCGTCGGGGGGGAGTGGGACACGACAAAATGTATGCATTTGTTCCCATTACTTTGCTCCAGCTTCTTTCCCACCTCGCATTTGAAAGCATGCAAATGCAAGTAGATAAATAGGTACCATTCTGGGAAGATAATAGCACTCCATGCACCTTTGGCATATAGCCATATGACCACAGAAATTGTCTTCGGACAATGCTGGCTCCTTCGGCCAAGAAACGGAGATGAGCACCATGCCTTTACAGTCTGACACAACTGACAAGGAAAGCTTTACGTTTTCACTCTTAGGAAACACCCAGACATTCAGATATCTTGCTGGTTCCCTCCCCCATTTAATCTGATTTTCGCTGTGGAGAAGTATCCGATTCACTTCTAGCAAGAACTCCATGTCTCTTATTCTATTGGTAAGCACTTGCTTTTTAGAGAGAGGTTTGTCGGCTTGTTAAAGTGAAAGAGAGAGTTTATGAACACTAACATGAATTAGGTAGTATGCTTCATCTGTCCAGGACCGGATAACATTTCCTTACATGTTTCTGGATTCAACAAATGCAATATATATGTTGTCCTAATAAGATCAAGGTGTGAACTCAATTATCTGGTATTAATGATTGTCAGAGAAAGCACACATATCTCTTAAGCCAGTCAGAAGTACAAAAACACCACGAATGAACAATTGACTGGATAGAGCCATCCCACGCGTCTCTTAATGTGGTTGCTATTTTTCAAATAAAAATGGGGGAAAAAATTGGAATCAAGACAATCGGATGTCCAACAGAAAATACAAGATTTGTGATAAAATTACCAACAGTTACCAATACCGTGGTCTTGCTGTTCAAGGTTTTTGGAATAAAGAGTTTCTTTAACTATGATAAAACTGCACATCTGGATTATTCATTTCCCTGTTGTTCTTGACATGACAACTTTTCTAAGGGTATTCTTAAGGACTTATCATTCAAGGGCTGTATGAACCTTCAAAACATTGTTCCCGTGTCTTTGGATTTCTTCTTTGCCGTCTCCAAGGTCTGGGTGCAATATTGATGATATTGTGAAATTCATCAGCTGATGTTTTAGTTCTACTGAATGATGTCAATGAAGGAATTCAACGCAAAAATCTCGCTGTAAAATGGGGCCTGTTGTTCTGACCTAGGCTTCCTGATATAGTAAAAACCATACAATTAATCCCCAAACTCCCTTTTTTATTTTAACGGTTGTGAATTCTTTTAATTCACAGCATGTGCTGGATCACCAAGAGTTTATAAATAGTCCAACAGAAGTCTGCCACAATCTTTCGGATGAGGCTGGTAAACACCCACCTTTATCTTCTTTGACCAGGCTGCCAAAGACCTAATTGGCAATTATCTTGGCAAGGCCACACGGAAACGCAGAGTCAAAAACGGAGCTTCAAAGTACAAACCGACACCATCTACAATGTTGCTGCCTGCAAAGGACCACATGCCTTTGCTCTTTCTTTATGGGAAGGGCCAATCATCTCCAAGCCTTACTCCTGAGTCGTCCCTTTTGTTTTAACTGTTCTTGCCTTCTGGCAGCTCTGCGCATGCGCACGCTAGGAACAGGATCCCCCTGTCCCTTTGCCTCACTGATGTCTGGCTCTGGAGGCTCCAGAGTCCACACATAACTCCCAGATGGCTTTGGCCCCCTCTCTGCCTTTGACCCAGAGCCCTCCCAAGACTCCAGGCCTGGCCCATGTTCCTCCCCAGCCTCCTCACTGTCTGACTCTGCTGCCAGCTTTGCAGGCTGCTGGCGGACCACAACACCGGTATTGCAGAACATGTTCTGGTTAAGGGTTGATGACTTAATGTAGACATTGTTTTCTGAAAGAATTAAACGTGAAAATCAATGATGAATTAACCATCAGATTCGAACCAATGCTCAGTTCAACACTGTTGTTGTTTTTTAAAGCTAGCTTTGTAACGGTAAAGATTCCTCTGGTCTTTTTCGGCTCTACGGGGTGGTGCTCATCTCCATTTCAAAGCCGAAGAGCCAGCGTTGTCTGATGATGATTCCGTGGTCATGTGGCCAGCATGACTAAACTCTGAAGGCGCACGGAATGCTGTTACCTTCCCACCAAATGTGGATCCTATTTTTCTACTTGCATTTTTTACCTGCTTTCGAAACTGCTAGGTTGGCAGAAGCTGGGACAAGTAACGGGAGCTCACCCCGTTACACGGCAGCACTAGGGATTCGAACCGCTGAACTGCCGACCTTTCTTATCAACAAACTCAGCATCTTAGCCACTGAGCCACAGTGTCCCCCCAAAAAAAACCAGGTTTCATTTAGTTGATTCACACCAAATCAGAGACTTTTGAAGTCAATCATGCTTTTCAATGTTAACTGAAGTGTGATCCATCCATCCTTGAAAGCAGTTGCTGTCCTGATTGCTAACCTTTGCTCTGTCTTTATTACTTTCTCTCCATGACAATTTTTGTCTCCAAATTTCCCGCCAAGCTCAACAGATTTGACATGCCTCGAGGCTGACCTCGGATCATGTCCTAATAAGGGGGAAAATGCGATAACACCAGCACAGCTACGGGTGCCTCAACTCATTGACTAGGAATGAGGTGAAGGCAATGTTTTCAAGGACACCTTGAACAACAACAGTAACAACAACCACCACAACAAAAATTCTGCCAAGAGAAGAGTGCACCACTGTTTGTTAAAGTGGAAAAAGGACAGACTGACAAGGGTCTTCTCTCCCACTGACCAGCATGTGGAAAAAAATAATAAGGTAATGTTATAAAATGAATAAAACTTGATTCAAAAAAAAAAAGATGAATTCTGTTCATGTGATTCTGTTCATGAACAGAACAGAACAGAACAGAATAGAATTCTTTATTGGCCAAGTGTAATTGGACACACAAGGAATTTGTCTTGGTGCATATGCTCTCAGTGTACATAAAAAGAAATATACATTCATCAAGAATCATAAGGTACAACACTTAATGATAGTCATAAGGGTACAAATAAGCAATCAGGAAACAATATCAATATAAATCGTAAGGATACTAGCAACATTACAGTCATACAGTCATAAGTGGGAGGAGATGGGTGATGGGAACAATGAGAAGATTAATAGTAGTGCAGATTTAGTAACTAGTTTGACAGTGTTGAGGGAATTATTTGTTTAGCAGAGTGATGGCATTCAGGGAAAAATTGTCCTTGTGTCTAGTTGTTCTGGTGTGCAATGCTCTATAGCAGCGTTTTGAGGATAGGAGTTGAAACAATTTATGTCCAGGATGCAAGGGGTCTGTAAATATTTTCACAGCCCTCTTTTTGACTTGTGAAGTATTCCCTGGAATTCCTTGACCAATGGGGGCCTCAGCATGCCCGTTCTGCCAGCATGAGTAGGGTAGGCTGAACCAATTGGGGTGAGATGGTTCCTCCAATAACCTGGACCCAAGCCACCAAGGACTTTCAAAGTGATAACCCACACCTTGAATTGCACCCAGAAGCAACCAGTGCAGCTTGTGCAACAAGGGTATTAGACGGATCACCTAAGGGCCCATAGGACTGTCCATGAAGCTGTATTCCATGACAGCTGTAGCTACTGAACAGTCTTCAAGGATAGCCCCATATAAAGTATGTTGCAGTTGGCCAAACCTATTAGTTACTTCCATATTGTCAGTAAATTCTAAATTCCTCTATACATACGTTGGACATTAAACAAAAGAGTTTCTGCATGGGTGAGTGGATACAGAGAGGTTTCTGGAGAAAGTGCTGGAAACAAAGGCTGGATCCAAATTTACCGTATTTTTCGGAGTATAAGATGCACCGGGGTATAAGACACACCTTAGTTTTTGGGGAGGAAAATAAGAAAAAAGCTGATTGGCAGCTTATTCCTCCCGGAATACCCTCAATCAGCTGTTCCCAGAGGTGACTTTTAGCAACAGGTTCCTTGGTTGTGAGCTCGGTGCCTTGTTTTTTTTTTGTTTTGTTTTTTGCTTTTTTTCCTGCCTCTGAAACTTCTGAAACTCTGCTTCAGAAAAAAACAAACCATTTTTTTTTCTGCCTCTGAAAGCCTCCAAAACAGCTTCAGAAAAAAAGCCTCTGAAAATATGTTTGGGGGCTTCTTTTCTGAAAGTCTGTTTGGAGGCTTCTTTTCTGAAGCTTCATATCTGATACTTTTTTCAGCCTCTGAAACCTCCTTTTGAGAAGCTGGGTGGGGCTACATTTGGAGTATAAGATGCACCCAGATTTTCACCCTCTTTTTTGGGGGAAAAGGTGCGTCTTACACTCTGAAAAATACGGCATTCATAAAGTCATGATGAAACAGGGATATCTCATTCTTTGATTTGCTTCTCTTTCATGCCACTCTATTTTATTTTTTTAATTTATTTTTTTCAGAGAAAATGAAACGGGTTAGGCATTTTCGCAAATTTTCACTTTTGAATTTCTGAAGCGCTTAGACATTTAGAACTAGTTTGTTTTGAGCTGATGCCAAGGGATTTCATTTCATTTTGTAGAGATTCGGGCCAAATCAATCCCTTTTAGCTTGATATTTGAAACTGGAAAATCATCTGCACACCCACAAAGCCGCTCTTTTAACTTGTCCACATGCGTGCAACGGATAATTGTCGAATGTCAAAGTTTAGAGCTTCCTGTAGCACATGGATAAAGAGAGAACTTCAACGCACACTTTCTCGCACCGTGGGATGAGTTTAGAAGCTCTTGTCTGTAGCACCTCACATTTATTTCACAGAAAGAAAGCAGGGAAGGTGTGAAATAGTTGTAGCAGACTGACAGACACATATTATCCCCAGAATATATTAAAAAGAGGGGGGGAAATCATATCCAGGAATTATTGGATCAGCTGTAATGAAAGAGTGCAGTTGTAATGAATGAATACCAATTACACATGGTGCCTCCATAATAGATTTCCACAATCTACATGTTTATAGCAATATATCAATAGCATTTACACTTATATACTGCTTCACAGAGCCCTGTCTAAGCAGTTTACAGAGTCAGCATATGGTCCCCAACAATCTGGGTCCTCATTTTATCAACCTGGGAAGGATGAAAGGCTGAGTCAACCTTGAGCCGATCAGGATCGAACTCCTGGTAGCGGGCAGAGTTTGCCTGTAATAACAATAGCACTTAGACTTATATACCGCTTTTCAGTACTTTACAGCCCCTCTCTAAGCAGTTTACAGAGTCAGCATATGGTCTCCAACAATCTGGGTCCTCTTTACAGACCTCGGAAGGTTGGAAGGCTGAGCCAACCTTGAGCCAGTAAGGATCGAACTGCTGGCAGCCGACAGTCAGCAGAAGTAGCCTGCATTCTAACCACTCTGCAACCATAGCTCCTTTATAAAATGAAGAATTCAATTCTGCCAATCAAAAGCTACCCTTTCCTTAAAGAAACAAATTTTTATTGCAATTCTCCATTACGGGTGGGAGGAATCAATTAAAACAATGCGTAAATTGAAAGTTAATCATGCCAGGATCGCAGTGTTAGCAGATGCTACTGTTCACTGAAGCATGTCCCAAAGGTGCTTTTTCAAGACTTTCTGGTTTTTCTTCGAAGACGTTTCGCTTCTCACCCAAGAAGCTTCTTCAGCTCTGATTGGATGGTGGGGGATGGAAGGATTTATATTTGTTGCAGAAAGCTGGTCATTTGCATCCTTTTTTTTTTTTAATTTGAATTTATATCCCGCCCTTCTCCAAAGACTCAGGGCGGCTTACATTGTGTTAAGCAATAATCTTCATCCATTTGTATATTATATACAAAGTCAACTTATTGGCCCCCAACAATCTGGGTCCTCATTTTACCTACCTTATAAAGGATGGAAGGCTGAGTCAACCTTGGGCCTGGTGGGACTTGAACCTGCAGTAATTGCAAGCAGCTGCTGTTAATAACAGACTATCTTACCAGTCTGAGCCACAGAGGCCCTAGCAAGTCATTAAGGTCTCCTGTGTCCTCAGGGTCACCTGTGTAGTGCAAATGGGTGTGAAGCTTTCTTGGAACAGTTGAAAAGACTGTGTTGTAGACTGGAGATATCCTTTGTCTTTTGAATGCAGATGGTCTGCTGAAACTTGTCGTGATGGGTTTGCTCACTTATATTACTGCCAAAGTCACTCATGCTCTCGTTACTTCTCGCTTGGACTATTGCAATGCTCTCTACATGGGGCTTCCCTTGAAAAGTACCCGGAGACTCCCGTTAGTCCAGAATGCGGCTGCGTGGGTTATTGAGGGAGCAGTTTGAAGCTCCCATGTAACACCTATCCTGCGCAGACTGCACTGGCTACCTGTCGTCTTCCGGGTGCGCTTCAAGGTATTGGTTACTACCTTTAAAGCGCTCCATGGCTTAGGACCGGGATACTTACGGGACCGTCTACTGCCATCCTCTATCTCCCAACGACCGGTGCGCTCTCACAGAGAGGGGCTCCTCAGGGTGCCATCAGCCAAACAATGTCGACTGGCGGCCCCCAAGGGGAGGGCCTTCTCTGTGGGGGCTCCTACCCTGTGGAACAAACTTCCCCCTGGACTTCGACAACTATCTGACCTTAGGACCTTTCGCCGCGAACTTAAAACCTATTTATTCCGCCTTGCTGGACTGGCTTGATTTTTAAAACTTTTAATTTGATTTTATGGGTTTGAAAATTCTGTCAATTTTATAGGGCGTTATTACATTTTAAATTTGGCCATTTGAATAAGTTTTTTAAGGGTTGTTTTTTAGTATTGTATGTATTGTTTCTTTTGTATTTTATTTTGGCTGTTCACCGCCCTGAGTCCTTCGGGAGAAGGGCGGTATACAAATTAAATTATTATTATTATTTATCATTATTATTATTATTATTATTATATAAATCCCAACATTCCCCACCATTCCCGTCAGAGCACAAGGAGCTTCTTGGATGAGAAGCGAAACATCTTCAAAGAAAAACCAGAATGTCCGGTTGCCTCTTGAAAAAGCACCTTCAGGACAACCATGACCTGGATGGCTGAGACTCTCCATAGATGTTCATTGAAGTAGTTGGCTTAGAGCTTAAAAACGAGAAATGTAATCATATTCCTCCCCCCCTCCACAACCTAGCATTTTTCCTGATAGTACAGGGTCCACTTTTATTTTTGTATCCTCCTAGTGTTGATCTATCGGTTGTGACAGAATCAACCAATTGACTTGTTGCCCAAGCCAAACATCATAGTTCACTTAGCCAACTTAGCCAGAAAAAACAATGGCTACCAACCTGCCTTCCATTGAGGACCTGTATACTGCACGAGTCAAAAAGAGGGCTGTGAAAATATTTACAGATCCCTCGCATCCTGCACATAAACTGTTTCAACTCCTACCCTCAAAACGATGCTACAGAGCACTGCTCACCAGAACAGCTAGACACAAGAACAGTTTTTTTCCCCAAAAGCCATCACTCTGCTTAACAACTAAATCCCACAACACTGTCAAACTAGTTACTAAGTTTTCACTACTATTAATCTTCTCATCGTTCCCATCACCCATCTCCTTCCACTTATGACTGTATGACTGTAACCTTGTTGCTTGTATCCTTACGATTTATATTGATATTGATTCTTTCCTGATTGCTTATTTGTACCTTATGACTATCATTAAGTGTTGTACCTTAGAATTCTTGATGAACGTATCTTTTCTTTTCTTTTATGTACACTGAGAGCATATGCACCAAGACAAATTCCTTGTGTGTCCAATCACACTTGGCCAATAAAAAAAAACTATTCTATTTTATTCAGCTTTCATGGCTAAAGCAGGATTAGAACTCACTGTCTCTTGTTTCTAGGTTCATCCCTGAACCAGTAGATTAAACTGGCTCTCTATTGCATTAATCTAATTCATCAGACTCATATTGCCCAAACTAATGGAATCTCTTCCCTTCTCTGTCTCTCTGTGTGTGTGTCTATATGTACACACACATAAACATTTGCACACACCTATAAAGAGAGTACAATGACAGCAGAGGTGAGAGACATTTACTCATATCACAGAAAAAGACCATTAACAAAGCATTAACTCCGAATTACCCAGATGTTCTGCTACTAAATAGCTGCATTTAAGAAAACTTAGTATTTACTAAAAAATGTGATATATTAAATCTCCCAGTGCATTCTGATTCAATTATATCCACAATGAAATCGGTCTTCCTCATTATGTTTCTTTCTCAAGGACACCTTGAAATAGTTTTTTGGACCAGTTGGCCGCTATGGATTTATAGACGAAAAACAAAACAAACAGACAGACAGACAAAAACCAAGAACAAAAATAAACAATGTCCTTTAATCTTAATCTTGTTCTCTGCCATGGAAACCTACAGTTTTTTTGGCAAATCACTTAAAATAACAATTGTAAGCATGTCATCTTTGTGGGGGTTTATTTTTTATGGGGGGTGGAATAAAAGCACTTAAATGCTTTTTTTTTTTTGTTTACATTGTGTCAAAAAGTGGTATGTTTTATTATAGCTTTACAATAGAACTTATTCAAAATGACCTACACTCAAAGGGCTCAAGGTTGCATTATTTTTGGTCTATAGATAAAAGGTTCCCCTCACACATATGTGCTAGTCGTTCCCGACTCTAGGGGGCGGTGCTAATCTCCATTTCAAAGCCGAAGAGCCAGCACTGTCTGAAGATGTCTCCGTGGTCTTGTGGCCGGCATGACTAAATGCCAAAGGCACATGGAACACTATTACCTTCCCACCAAAGGTGGTCCCTATTTTTCTACTTGCATTTCTTACGTGCTTTCGAACGGCTAGGTTGGCAGCAGCTGGGACAAGTAACAGGCACTCACCCCGTTATGTGGCACTAGGGATTTGAACCGTTGAACTCCTGACCTTTCGATCAACAAGCTCAGCATCTTAGCCACTGAGCTATTATATCCCTCTGGTCTGTAGATACCCTACATTTTTTTTTAAAAAAAGTAGGGTCTATAGATACCGTACATTAAAAAAAAAAATGTATGCAGTTCAGTGCAAGATCTTGTACATGGGAAGGAAAAAAACAGATGCCCAGATACAGTAAAGATAGGCAGTACTTTGCTCAACTTGGCTCAATTTGTGGGAGGATCTCAGTGTCCCAGTGGACCACCGCTTAAATATGAGTCATTACCATGCTATAGATGTCAAAAAAAGCCAATACAGTCCTAAGCTACATCAACAGAAGGATATCATCAAGATCAAAGGAAGTGATAGTATTACTAAGGTTCTACGTTTAGGCAAGAAAAACAACATGCACAGGTACTGTATATCTGGTACATTGCTCAATAGTAGTAACTGTGAGAGGGATCTTGGGGTCCTAGTGGACAACCATTTAAATATGAGCCAGCAGTGTGCAGCAGCTGCCAAAAAACCCAACACAGTTCTAGACTGCATAATCAAAGGTATAGAATCAAGATCATTTGAAGTGTTAATACCACTTTATAAGGCCTTGGTAAGGCCACACTTGGAATATTGCATTCAGTTTTGGTCGCCACGATGTAAAAAAGATGTTGAGACTCTAGAAAGAGTGCAGAGAAGAGCAACAAAGATGATTAGGGGGCTGGAGGCTAATACATAGGAAGAACGGTTGCAGGAACTGCGTATATCTAGTTTAATA
Organism: Ahaetulla prasina; assembly: GCF_028640845.1. NCBI lineage: Eukaryota > Metazoa > Chordata > Lepidosauria > Squamata > Colubridae > Ahaetulla > Ahaetulla prasina. The sequence goes on along the minus strand of NC_080546.1, from coordinate 84,764,774 downwards.
AAAAGAAGGACTAGGGGAGACATGATAGCAGTGTGCCAATATCTCAGGGGTTGCCACAAAGAAGAGGGAGTCGGGCTGTTCTCCAAAGCACCTGAGGGTAGAACAAGAAGCAATGGGTGGAAACTAATCAAGGAGAGAAGCAACTTAGGAGAAATTTGCTGACAGTTAGAACAATTAAATCAATGGAACAATTTGCCTCCAGAAGTTGTGAATGCTCCAACAGTGGAAGTTTTTAAGAAAATGTTGGATAACCATTTGTCTGAAGTGATGTAGGGTTTCTTGCCTAAGCAGGGGGTTGGACTAGAAGACCTCCAAGGTCCCTTCCAACTGTTATTCTATTCTATTCTATTCTATTCTATTCTATTCTATTCTATTCTATTCTATTCTATTCTATTCTATTCTATTCTATTCTATTCTATTCTATTCTCCCTTAGTGAAAGTATCCAGTTCTGGTCACCAGCTGAGCTCCTAGAAAGAAGGTAGAATAGATGATCAAAGGTCTGAAAGCTAAATCCTACAATGAACGGTTAAAGTCTGTCTGTATGTTTGTTTGGCTTAACAAAGAGAAGACTGAAGGGAGAGATGTTAACAGTCTCCCAATACTTCAAGGGCTACAATCAGGAAGAGGGTCTGCCTAGCACCTGAGGTCAGGATAAGAAGCAATGGGAGGAAGCTTCTAGAAGCTTCAGAGGCCTGGAAGCCATCTTTTGTATTCGGCCTTCAGACCTGACAGAGATCCAAACTGGAAGTAAGGGGGAATTTCCTGACAAGAAAGAACGATTAATCAATGAAGCAGCTTTCCTCCAGGAGTTGTGAATGCTTCATTACTGGAGGCAAAAGGCAGAGCACATCCTTGTGTGTGTGTTTCATTGGATCTTCTTGAGAGGTTCAACCTTTGTGAAGAGATGTTTAAGGGGAAACTCACCAAGAGTAAAAGAAGCAAGTTTTCTACCTTGATCCTCTTAGCTAATATTTTGTTTTTGCACAGTGTGGCAGACACACAATGCTAACCTAACATTCTTCAGACAGAGTTGGGAGAGAAGAGGACAAAGAAAATAATTTCCGTGTGTGTGTGTGTGTACATACACATATTCCCTTTAGCTAATTCACTTGGATAAGTGCTGGACCATGTGCCCATAACATAATTCTTTTTTAAAAACTAGCTTTGGATCCATTTCTTCCCTTTCCATTTGGCACTTAGTGGTAATTGTTACTGCCTCCTTCATTTATGTACTTGAACCATTCATTATATTCCCATTTCTATTGCTATTCAGGAAATCGCTTCCATTATGGTTACTTTTCTAAAATACGTTATCTCACACGTTTTCTTAACATTGCTTCCCCCCCCCTGCCTTCTCTTAGAGTGTTTATTATACACGATGCTTTACAAATTAGCACTTTGACAATTGGGCTGTTAGTTAATTTAGCTTACTGACTTTGATAACGGTTGGGTTACCCATTGTCCGTTCATCTCAGTGCTAAATAAAATGCAAGAGTCTATGTAACCAAATGAAAAAGTAACAAATTAAATCAAGAAATATCTGGGATTTTTTCTCTCTCTCTCTCTTCTTTTAATGACCTGCAATCCCATGCTTTTGGGTGGGTTCAGGGTGACTGAGCCCTGAGTTTACTGGCCGGATGCCAGTAAGCTGAGCGTTTACTGGCTGGATGCCCTTCCTGACACTTATGCAGAGTTTGCAACAGACAATGACTCATTGTGCCCAGAGAGAGAAATGATTGTGAGATGAGCACACACACCCTGTCGTGCCCACTCCTCCTCTGATGGCCGGGTCGGGGAAGTCCGTATCAAGCATGCCTCTGCAGCTTTGCCAAAGTTCTGTCAGAGTTCTCAGGGCAGGCAGGAGACCAGGATGCGACTTCAGCGATCCAAATTAGACTTTGCCTGACTCAAAGAATGCCAGAAAGCAGATCCTTTATATAGGCCATGGGGTGTGGCTCCATGACTCAGCACTTATCCAGGCCTGCCCCTCCTTCCTTTTGCTGACATCGCCTCTCCACTCTCCGGAAGCGTGGGTCCCTCCAGCCTCTAGCTGTCGGCAATTCCAGCTCGTGACTGGCTTCACATTCCCCAGGCTCATATGTTGTGGGGGAGGGGCCCAGCTGCTCCGTTTGTCCGGGCATGGTGCCAGGACTGGGGGCTGGAGGCATGCCAGGACATTCTTCTGTACTATCAGTGTCTGGCAGGAGATGATAGGGGCCGTCTGCGGAGACGGGGGCGAGCAAGGCATAACACACCCCTCCATGCCATTCTCAAGAAATATCTCTGGGAGAAAACCAGCAAAGAAAATATCTATTTGATTATACATGTAATAACAGCAGCACGAATTGTTCCACAAAAGTGGAAAACAGAAAAAATACCCCTGGAAGGAGAAGTTATTAAAAAAAAAAATTAGATTTAGAAATGAATAGATTAACTTTGATGATCAAAGAAAGAGAGGATTCAGAATATTTTAACATATGGGATCAATTTTACCATTGGTTAGAAAGAAGATAAGCAATTGATAGTTATGTAAGAAAATGGTGTAATTAGAATATTGTGAAAAAATTGTAATAGATTAAATAGAAAGGAAGAAAGAAGAAACAAAAAAAAGATGGAGCCATACATCAAGCTCAGTGGCTAAGACACTGAGCTTGTCAATCGAAAGGTCGACAGTTCAGCAGTTCGAATCCCTAGCACCGCATAACGGGGTGAGCTCCTGTGACTTGTCCCAGCTTCTGCCAACCTAGCAGTTCGAATGCATGTAAAAAAGGCAAGTAGAAAAAATAGGGACCACCTTTGGTGGAAGGTAACAGCGTTCCGTGTGCCTTTGGCATTGAGTCATGCTGGTCACATGACCACGGAGACGTCTTTGAACAGCGCTGGCTCTTTGGCTTTGAAACAGAGACGAGCACCACCCCTAGAGTCGGGAACGAGTAGCACATATGTGGAAGGGAAACCTTTACCTTTATAGTTACTTAGAAAATCTCCAAGGTATCCAAATTGTGCTTAAGTACATGCACAGAAAACGTTGACCATCAGAGGTGAGAAAATGTTGGCCATCAGGAGACCTCTTACCTGTAAGACATGAAGGGAAGTAAGGCTGTTCTTCTGGATTTATTTGGAAATATTTCTTAGGACAAAGCTTTTTTCATATCCTTTTAGGCCACTTCGTTATACTTCTGCTTTAGGGTGCTGAAATAAATAACTTTACTCAATGTTTTTGATATTGGGGGGGGAAAAGGAAGCTAATTCAATGGCTTTACATATCCTGCTAGCGATGTTTGGTTCTTATATTAAAGGGGTAGGTTTGTACCTGAGGGTTTTTGCCTTAGTTTCTTTTTGTTTGTCCATCTATGGCAGTGATGGCTAAACTTTTCGGCACTGAGCGCTCAAACCAGAACATGCGCACATATCTCCATAGACCCCTGATGGCGAATCTATGGTACATGTGCCAGAGGTGGCACACAGATCCCTCTCTGTGGGCATGTGCGCCGCCACCAGCTGCTGTTCGGTTTCCAGTGCACTCTTGTGACCAGTGGTGGGATTCAGCCAGTTTGCACCACTTCGGAAGAACCGGTTGTTAACTTTCTGAGCAGTTTGGCAAACTGGTTGTTGGAAGAAATCATTAGGGCAGAGAACTGGTTGTTAAATTACTTGGACTGGCTGGTTGTGACCCAAGTCCAAGTAGGTAGTATAGACACCATCAGTTCAAAAACAAACAAACTTTATTAGAACAGCAGAGAATTAACTCATTCTCAGCGTCGGCCAAACTAACTCAAAACAAATTCTTCATAACACAATTCTTCAGTCTTATCAACAACCTTGGTCTAATTAGGCAAACTGCCAAAGACTTTTCTTGGCAAAAGTTCAAAAGCAGAAGACGCCGACAAAAAATAAATGCAGCAAGACAAGGAGCAAGGCTGTCAATATTGTTTTCCGACAAAGAGCCCAAACACCGTTGCTGGTCTTTTAAGCCTTATGGGAGGGGTCAATCATCTCTTGGCCCTACTCCCGAGTCGTCCTCTTTGCTTTAGCTGTTCTTGCCTTCTGGCAGCTCTTCTCATGTGTGCATTAGGAACAGGCTCCTCCTGTTCCTCTGCCTCACTACTGTCAGCCTCTGGAGGCTCCGGAGTCCACACCTCACTCCCAATGGCCCTGGCCCCCTCCCTGCCTCTGACTCAAAACCCTTGTCTGGGCCTTCCCTTGACTCCAGGACTGACCCATTGTCCTCCCCATCCTCCTCACTGTCCGACTTTGCTGCCAGCTCTGCAGGCTGCTGGCGAACCACAACATACACACATGCATGCCAGTCAGCTGGTCTTTGCATATGCTGGAGCACTGGAAACTGGCCGGTCCACATGCCCACAGAAAGAGCTCTGTGTGCTACTTCTGGGACACATGCCATAGATTGTCATCATGGATCTATGGAGATACATGCATATGCACGCACTGGCCAGCTGGTCTTCGCACATGCCTGAGCATCAGAAACCTAAAGATCAGCTGCTCTTTGGGTTTCTGGCACTCTGGCAGATGCACAAACCAGCTGATCGGCGTGCATGTGTGCACCAGAAACTAGAAGAGCAGCTGGTGACGGCCAACATGCCCACAGAGAGTGCCATAGATTCACCATCACAGGTCTATGGAGATTCTCAGTCATGCATCCAGGTCATGGTTGTCCCAAAGGTGTTTTTTTTAAAGGCATCTGCACTCTGCTTTTCTTTGAAGATCTTTCATGATTCTCAGAAAGAGCACGAATGACCAGATGACTGCAAGGAATATAAATCCTTCCATGCTTCACCATTCAGTCAGAACTGAAGAAGCTTCTTGGATGAGAAGCAAAACCTCTTCAAGGGAAAACAAAGTCCAGTTGCCTTTTGAAAAAGCACCTTTGGGACATTTCTGTTTGTTTGTCTTCCCATTTGATCATGTGATCTTTTCTACTAATTTTAATTTTTTCATGAAGGAAAATTCACAAAATTCACATTTCACATAGAGTAGAAAGCTTCTGAACCGCAGTGATATTATTTGATTGGGAGACATTTCTGCACGAGATGAAGCCATTCTAACCTATTTACACTCAGCTGTAAAAATAAATGTTCACACATTCTGCTTTTAACAAATTTAAATATTCAATTCCCCTAAATTTTGCAGTTTCTAAATTTTACCCTAATTTTATTTTCTTACATTCAAATTTTACTCTAATTTTATTTTCTTACATTCAAATTTTACCCTAATTTTATTTTCTTACATTCTTACATAGGGACACGGTGGCTCAGGGGCTAGGACGTTGAGCTTGTAGATCGAAAGGTCGGCAGCTCAGCGGTTCGAATCCCTAGTGCTGCCGTGTAATGGGGTGAGCTCCCGTTACTTGTGCCAGCTTCTGCCAACCTAGCAGTTTCGAAAGCACGTAAAAATCCAAGTAGAAAAAATAGGGACCACCTTTGGTGGGAAGGTAACAGCGTTCCATGCACCTTTGGTGTTGAGTCATGTTGACCAAATGACCATGGAGATGTCTTTGGACAGCGCTGGCTCTTCGGCTTTGAAACGGAGATGAGCACCGCCCCCTAGAGTCGGCAACGACTAGCACGTATGTGCGAGGGGAACCTTTACCATTACCTTTACATTCACTTTTTTTCTGAATGCAGTTTTCCAAAGAGATATGTAGGCTAGTGGAAAGTTGACTTTGTATACAATATACAAATGGATGAAGACTATTGCTTAACACAATGTAAGCTGCCTTGAGTCTTTGGAGAAGATTTGATATAAATTCAAATTTAAAAAAAAATTGTGTGTGCCAGCTTTTATTTTAAAATAAAAACCAATTTAGGTATAGTGATGTGTAAAATAACAAAACAGTGTGATTTCCTAAAAATAGGCTGTGGTGTAATTTGTATCAACAGTTAGATAAATTAGGAGAAAATGTGCGGAAAGCCTGTGTTACAAAGTACAAACTATTTCTAAACCCTTTTATTTTTCTTAAGTATGCATGGAATCTCTAATGATTATTATGTGTTTAGCGTATGGCAGGAGTGTCAAACTCAAGGAAGACCTGGAGGCCGCATTCAGCCTGTGGCATGCTTAGATCTGGCCTGTGGGACCACCCTGGAAATAGCAAAGGACCAGCCAACAGTGTCTCCACCAATGAAAACGGAGCTCACGAGGATCGTGCGTAGCCCCCCTACCCCCGAGCTCCATTTTCACTGGCAGAGGGTTGCAGGAGGCTGTCACAGCTGAAAATGGAGCTTGGGAGTCTGTTTTCGCTGGCAGAGTCCTCAGGCTGCCACAGGCGCCCCGACACAAGGGATATCATGCTAGCCACACCCACCCTGGCCACACCCATGCTGGGCCTCCAAGGTCAAACATATGCGGTGATGCGGCTCTCAATGAAATCCCTGATGTATGGCACACCATACATGGACTAGCAATATAAATTAACATTTCGACTAGATTAGTAGAACCTAGTGGTGGGTTTCAAAATTGTTTACTACCGGTTCGGTGGGTGCGGCTTGATGGGTGTGGCAGGGGAAGGATACTGTAAAATCTCCATTCCCACCCCACTCCAGGGGAAGGTTACTGCAAAATCCCCATTTCCTCCTGATCAGCTGGGACTTGGGAGGCAGTGAATAGATAGGGGTGGGGCCAGTCAGAATTTTTACTACCGGTTCTCTGAAATACTCAAAATTTCTACTACCAGTACACCAGAACTGGTCAGAACCTGCAGAAACTCACCTCTGGTAGAACCGGATAAAATATAAATGTCACAAATATCTACGTTCAATTATCAATCTGTAGGCCATCTAACTATTGAAATGCAACATTGTTTATTGTTTTTTTTTTAAAAAAATCAGACAGTGGACTGGTATATCACCTTAGCTTACAGAGGAATTATTGAGTCTGTCATCTGCATCTCTATAACTGTTGGGTTTGGTTCTGCAACCCAACAAGACAGACACAGACTTCAGAGGACCTACATGCCTTCCATTGAGGATCTGCACGAATCAAAAAGAAGGCTGTGAAAATATCTACAGACCCCTCACATCCTGGACATAAACTGTTTCAACTGCTACCCTCAAAATGACACTATAGAGCACTGCACACCAGAACAACTAGACACAAGAACAGTGTTTTTCCCGCCATCACTCTGCTATGTACATAAAAGAAAAGATACATTCATCAAGAATCATAAGGTACAACATTTAATGATAGTCATAGGGTACAAATAAGCAATCAGGAAACAATATCAATATAAATCGTAAGGATACAAGCAACAAAGTGGCTCAGCAGACTAAGTCTGTTATTAACACAGCTGCTTGCAATTACTGCAAGTTCAAGTTCCACCAGGCCCAAGGCTGACTCAGCCTTCCATCCTTTATAAGGTAGGTAAAATGAGGACCCAGATTGTTGGGGGAAATAAAGTTGACTTTGTATGTAATATACAAATGGATAAGACTATTGCTTAACACAGTGTAAGCCACCCTGAGTCTTCGGAGAAAGGCGGGATATAAATTAAAAAAAAAAAAAGGTTACAGTCATACAGTCATAAGTGGAAAGAGATTGGTGATAGGAACAATGAGGAGATTAATAGTAGTGTAGATTTAGTAAATAGTTTGACAGTATTGAGGGAATTATTTGTTTAGCAGAGTGATAGCCTTCGGGAAGAAACTGTTCTTGTGTCTAGTTGTTCTGATGTGCAGTGCTCTATTGCATCGTTTTGAGGGTAGGATTTGAAACAGTTTATGTCCAGGATGTGAGGGATCTGTAAATATTTTCACAGCCCTCTTTCTGACTCGTGCAGTATACAGGTCCTCAATGGAAGGCAGTTTGGTAGCCATTGTATTTTCTGCAGTGGTGGGGAGCACTGAGCGATAACTCCAACAACATTTCCTTTCATAGTTTATGGATGTCAGTCTGTACCGATAAAGCATCTTCTAACCATCATCATCAAGGTTTGGAATCTTTTATTTCAGAACCTGTTCTGTTTCCCCCTCCCAATACTCCCAACAAAAAGTCAGTCAAAGGCCTTCTTTAAGTTTATTTACACTTGGCTGGATTCCTTCTGGCACAGAGATGTTCTGGCCATGTCTCCCCACGCACCTGCCAAAATCTCTGAAGATAACTAGAAAATTATAGATAAAGCTAGAGTCACTCACGAACAGATTCTTCCAGCCATGAAACAGTTTGCCCACGCAAATTCACTCCTTTGTCCAACACAAAAAGACAAGAAACTCCGCCTCTTGCTTTTATCTGCTGTGGGTGTCGCTCCGTGATTCATCATTCCCTGAGCTGGTCCCAAAGCTTCCTCTGCTGCGCGCGCCGGTCACATTTGCGCAGTCTCACATCGAGCCAAGATTGTTCTTGGGGAGTTGCCAAATCAGAAGAAGGCCCAGGGGAAGCAGGCCTTGCCAGCTCCTCCTCCTCACTCTCTGAATCCTCCTCCTCCAGGAGTCCGAGTACGGGAACCTGGGTCACAACAGAACCTGACACTTCCCATTTAGATCTACATAATTTCTGGAGTATGTCTGAAATATTTTCTAGCAGGCAGTTCAGACCTTCTGCCACTTGCCCAGCCTAGCTTAGTCAACAGTATACTCATGCAGACTTAAACCCACCGGCCGCATTAAATTGACATTTACATGGAAATGTCAGAAACTTGCTAGCAGTGCTCTATTTTATGTTCCTTTTTATATTATTCTCTCACAGACATATTACTCACAGGTTCTGTTAATTAAATGTCTTCAGCTCTAGCCAACAGAAACAAAAATTCCAGTGGGAATTATTCATTATTATTATTTTTGTGCAGCAAAAAATAAATGCATAAAGAAAATAAAGAAATCCAAAGTTCATGGCACCCTGGAGAATAAAATTCATCCGACACAGCATGGCCTATGTGTGTTGAAGAGGAGAATGAAAAGGGCACAATCAAATATGAAAATGAGAGCAGGAGAGGTGGGTTTTTTTCTTTTTCTGTAGGAAAAATGCAGAGAACTTTTAATAAAATTGTAACTTGTTCAATGCATGTCAAAGGAAACCTCGAGAAACACAATTTCATTTGAAAGTAACAAGAAGTCAGACATTTCTGCTTAATTTCTGCTAGAGCATAAGAAGTAGTTTAGGGGACTGGAGCAGAGGTGGGTTTCAGCAGGTTCTGACCAGTTCTGGAGAAGCGGTAGCAGAAATTTTGAGTAGTTTGGAGAACCGGTAGTAAAAATTCTGACTGGCCCCTCCCCCATCTATTCTCTACCTCCCAAGTCCCAGCTGATTGGGAGGGAAAGGGGATTTTGCAGTAACCTTCCTCTGGATTGGGGAGGGAATGGAGATTTTACAGTATCCTTCCCCTGCCACGCCCACCAAGCCACACCCACCAAGCTATGCCACACCCACAGAACCGGTAGTAAAAAAAATTGAAACCCACCACTGGACTGGAGGCTAAAACATATGAAGAACAATTGCAGAACCTTGGTATGTCTAGTTTGATAAAAAGAAGGACTAGGGGAGACATGATAGCAGTGTTCCAATATCTCAGGGGCTGCCACAAAAAAGAGGGGGCCAACTTATTCTCCAAAGCTCCTGAAGGCAGGACGAGAAGCAATGGGTGGAAACTCATCAAGGAGAGAATCAACTTAGAACTAAGGAGAAATTTCCTGACAGTCAGAACAATTAATCAGTGGAACAACTTGCCTCCAGAAGCTGTGGATGCTCCAAGACTTTTTAAAGAAGAGATTGGATAATCATTTGTCTGAAGTGGTGTAGGGTATCTTGCCTAAGCAGGGGGTTGGACTAGAAGACCTCAAAGGTCCCTTCCAACTCTATTATTATGTTAAGCAGTGGTCCTCCTGCTGAACATTCTGGAACATGCAAGGTCAACCAGATGCCTACAAGAAGATCAGAGAAATGAATAGAATAGCCTTCCTTTGTCTATATCCGTGACAGTGAACCTATGGCACCTCTCTCTGGGCACACGAGCCATCGCCCCAATTCAATTCTGCCACGCATGCGCGTGTGCATCTTGCTGGCCAGCTGCTCATTGGGTCTCTGCCTCCCATGCGCAGGGATCAGGGCGCATGCGGGAGGGACCGTGTGTGCATGGGTGGTGGTGGGGCGCATGTGCGGGAGCTGCACACACATTGCATTTTGGTGTTTCGGGTGTGCACACATGTATTTGCATGTGCGCTTTGGGCACTCAGTCTGGAAAAGGTTAGCCATCACTGGTCTATATCCTCCCAGGTAATATCAAAAGCATGCTTTTCCTTAGAGCAAACATTCAGCAAGTCCTACTCCAAAGCCCCCTGAAGGCACGACAAGAAGCAACGGAGGGAAACTAATCAAGGAGAGAAACCAACTTAGAGCTAAGGAGAAATTTCATGGTAGTGAGGACAATCGATCAGTGGAACGACTTGCCTCCAGAAGTTGTGGGTGATCCATCACTGGAGGTTTTATTTATTTATTTATTTATTTATTTATTTATTTTGTCACAACAGTATATATAAGCATAAGCATGAAAGTAACTATATAATATATAAGCATATATATATAAGCATAAGCATGCAATAACTATATTAATTGGATATAATGAAAGAAAATAATAGGACAGGAAGGGTAGGCACATTTGTGCTCTTATGCACGCCCCTTACAGACCTCTTGGGAATGGGGTGAGGTCAACAGTAGACAGTTTTTGGTTAAAGCTTTGGGGATTTTGAGAAGAGACCACAGAGTCAGGTAGTGTGTTCCAAGCAACTCTGTTACAGAAGCCATATTTTCTGCAATCAAGATTGAAGCGGTTAACATTAAGTTTAAATCTATTGTTTGCTCTTGTATTGTTGTGATTGAAACTGAAGTAGTCTTCAACAGGAAGGACATTGCAATAGATGATTCTATGTGTTAAACACAGGTCCCGTCGAAGGCGGCGGAGTTCTAAGTTTTCTAAACCCAGGATTTCAAGTCTGGTGGCATTAGGTATTTTGTTTTTGTTTTTTGTTTACATTTATACCCCGCCCTTCTCCGAAGACTCAGGGCGGCTTACAATGTATAAGGCAATAGTCTCATTCTATTTGTATATTTTTACAAAGTCAACTTATTGCCCCCCCAACAATCTGGGTCCTCATTTTACCTACCTTATAAAGGATGGAAGGCTGAGTCAACCTTGGGCCAGGCTCGAACCTGCAGTAATTGCAGGCTACTGTGTTCTTAATAACAGGCTTTTACCAGCGTGAGCTAAACCGGCCCTTGTTGTATTCAGAGGAGTGGAGAACTCTTCTTGTAAAATATTTCTGGACACGTTCAATTGTATTGATGTCTGAAATGTGGTATGGATTCCAGACAGGTGAGCTGTATTCAAGAATTGGTCTAGCAAATGTTTTATAAGCTCTGGTAAGTAGTGTAGTGTTTCTGGAGAAGAAGCTACATAAGATTAGGTTTACAACTCTTAAAGCCTTTTTTGCGATGTTTTGAAGAAGAAATTGGGCAACCATTTGTCTGAATCGGTATAGGGTCTCCTTCTTAAACAGGGGGTTGGACTAGGAATATCCAACTCAGATATTCTGTTAATTGCTGATGCCTTGATCCTACATGAATTTATTGTATCCATTTTCCAAACCATTGAAACTAGGAGACATCATTATCTTTGATAGCAACAAATTCCATAGTTGACCTATGTGTCAAGTGGAGAAACGTTTTTCTATATCTGACTGTGAATCTCCTGACATTTAATTGACTAGATGTCTCCAAGGTTTAACCTTGAGATAGAGGGAGAAAAACATATCTGCTTTTCCGCCCCATGTATGGTTTTTAAACACGTTTCTTATCTTTTCTTACCAACCTTACTCCAAGCTAAGAATCACTTTCATCCCTTGGCACATAATAGTCCTCTAATATTTTGCTCTAGTTTCTTTTCTCAGCTATATACGATATTGTTTTGTAGTTATTAGACTCATTCATACTTCTCCAGGTGAGTTTTTTTCCATAGATTTCTGTAAGACTATTACCATGATGGTTGTTTTGTTTATGGATTTCCGCCGATTAAATCCAAAAATGAAATCTAACAATTAAAAATAAATTTAGGTACTCCTACCATTAGTCTAAAAGGGATGTGGTGGCTCAGTGGCTAAGATGCTGAGCTTGTCATTCGAAAGGCCGGCAGTTCAGCGGTTCGAATCCCTAGTGCCGCGTAATGGGGTGAGCTCCCGTTACTCGTCCCCACTTCTGCCAACCTAGCAGTTCGAAAGCACGTAAAAAATGCAAGTAGAAAAATAGGGACCACCTTTGGTGGGAAAGTAACAGTGTTCCGTGCACCTTTGGCATTGAGTCATGCCGGCCACATGACTATGGAGACGACTTCGGACAGCACTGGCTCTTCGGCTTTGAAACAGAAATGAGCACTGCCCTCTAGAGTGTGCAAAGGGAACCTTTACCTTTACCATTATTCTAAATGTCGTTGTCCTAATCAGTTACTGCCAGGTCAATATATTTATATTACTAGATATATTTGTTTGAGATATCACAATATAAGGACACATATTATTAAAGCTAATAAGCTGTTAGAAGCCTGACTGGGGAAAAATAGATATCAGTTGCCAAAATAATGAAATGAAAGAAATGTTGCATCTGGTAGAAATCCTCAGATCTAACAATATAGGGAAAATATCCAGGTTTAAATTTATATCATCCATAGCTTTCAAGTTTTCGGGAAGAAGAGAATGTCAAATATACTAATATTATTCAGGAATTTATTTTAATTCCCTCTCCATCTTGCTGTCAGAATTCCATGTCCAGCCAGTACCTTATCCCTGCACCATGTAAGCAAAGCGACAGAACTATATTTTATGAAAATAAACATTTTTAACATGTGAAAAATGTAAATATTTCTTCAACATATGACTGGTTACTTAGTGTTCATTTTTAGTTATGACAGATCCTGTCAAGCACCGAGGAAATCAGGAGATTCAGCCAGTTCAAATGAGTATAAAGATTTATTGCAAGCTTAAACTCTCTACAAGAATCTGAGCTACTAACGGTCAAGGGAAATGTGCAAGAATTAACAAAGCATTCAAGGTGGGATAGATAGATCTCTTGTGGGACTCATGGCTTATGATGCATTTAATCCCTCCTTCAGGCTCAGCCAGGTCATCTCATACAAATCACACATACACACACACACCCACACCCACACACACACACACACAAACACACAGACACCCACCCACACACACCCACACACCCACACACACACACACACAGAGAGACAAAAGCCAGTTCTGAAGTTCTAACAGCACATCCATGGTCACATGGCCATATTTTGGATGGTTAGCAAGTGACCCACATTTATGGCAGAGAGAGAGAGAGAGAGAGACGAGAGAGACGAGAGAGAGAAGAGATGATAGACGATAGATAGATAGATAGATAGATAGATAGATAGATAGATAGATAGATAGATAGATAGATAGATAGATAGATAGATAGATAGATAGATAGATAGATAGATATAGATAAATAGCTGATAGATTAGATAAATAATAGATAGATGATATAAAGAGACAGATATGATCGATGATAGATGATAGAATAGATAGATAGATAGATATAGATAAATAGCTGATAGCTGATAGATTAGATAAATGATAGAGAGATAGATGATATAAAGAGACAGATATGATAGATGATAGAAGTTAGATGATAGAATAGATAGATAGATAGATGGATGGATGGATGGATGATAGGTTAGATAGATGATGGATAGATATGGGATAGAGAGAGAGAGACAGAGAGAGATGATAGATGACAGAAGACAGACGATAGATAGATAGATAGATAGATAGATAGATAGATAGATAGATAGATAGATAGACAGACAGACAGACAGACAGACAGACAGACAGACAGACAGACAGACAGACAGATAGATAGATAGATGGCTGATAGATGAGAGAGAGATGAGAGAGAGAGAGAGAGAGAGAGAGAGAGAGAGAGGCAGGCAAGCAGGCAGACAGACAAACATAGATGCTACTCACAAGGAACTGAAGGGTGAAATCTTCTTCATGCTCATCTGGGTGCTGAACTGAATGTAAAGATAATTTCTCCTGAACAAACATGCAGATGCTTGCACAGTAAATTAGATGTTCAGTTAGGAAATTAATATTAGTACAAGTAATCACCCCTTACAGAGGCATGGATAAGGACTGACATCTCTCCAAATTCAATACATATGAATGCGTGTGAGGGTGGGGGATGCTTAAATCCATTCCCATTGCTATTTGACCCTTTGAAGGATATCTCTTTGGGTGAGTCCGTGCGTCTTTCTTTAACCTCACTAAAATTTCACTTCTGTGGGAAAAAACAAAACTTGATTCCACAAGTTATTCTGAGATAAAGGCAGAGGGGCCCCACGGCCATGATCACTAGCTTCAACATCTGTGTGACAGGACAAGAAAAACCCTAATGCTTTTCACCTATTCATCATACATGGCATACAGTAAAGGTAAAGGTTCCCTTCGCTCATATGTGCTAGTCATTCTTGACTCTAGGGGGCAGTGCTCATCTCTGTTTCAAAGCCAAAGAGCCAGCGCTGTCCGAAGACATCTCTGTGGTCATGTGGCTGGCATGACTCAATGCCAAAGGCACACAGAACGCTGTTACCTTCCCACCAAAGGTGATCCCTATTTTTCTAGTTGCATTTTTATGTGCTTTCGAACTGCTAGGTTGGCATAAGTTGGGACAAGTAACGGGAGCTCACCCCGTTACACAGTAGCACCAGGGATTGGAACCGCTGAACTGATGACCTTTCGATTGACAAGCTCAGTGTCCTAGCCCCTTGAGCTACCATGTCCCCTTTGGTATATGGTAGTAGTGGCCAAAATTGTGGGAAACCTTTTTGGGAAAAGTGTATTTTCTAAAACTAGCTAATAACACCACTTTTTTTGTAATAGTAGTACCATAAAATTATACATCAATGAAAAGATAATTTAATCAAGAATGTAATACAATAACTTTTATGCAGCAGTTACAGTATAAAGAAGAAAAGTGAAACACATAGAAAAAACGAGACATACAAAAATTATCACCATGTCAGTTAATACTTAGTTGGGTAACCTTTAGCATGAATTATGGCCTTACAATGTCTTCCCATGGAGTGAACCAAGTCTTTTAGTTCTAATTAGCTGTTCTAATGGGAAACCAAGATTGAAGGATTGCATCTATGAACTGGGTTTTATTGCATACGATGATCTTGAAACTCCAAAAAAAAAGTGGTTATTAGCCATCAAATCTGAAAAATACACTTTCCCCAATAGGTTTCCACAATTTTGACCACTACTGTATATTAAAATGGAGCTTCTGGCTGGATCAACCCCTTTGAAGCTAATCATCATGGCTGTAGATCTCCTGAATGAAGACAAATGTGTTAATTTCTACACACAATTTCTTTCCTTTCCATCCTCAGTGCAATATTTTGACTTAAATAAGGTTTTTTTCCCCCCTTCAGTTTCATTTCCACAAACACACAAATGGACGTTCTGTGGAATCCAGATTGTTGATGGAATTTGTGGCTTACTCCAGACTTGATGTGTGGCTTGTACTCATTACAGCATTCCACTTGTACTCTGGATGTTGGCCAAAACTGGTGGGATTCTCAGTCTTAAAATGTGATCATTACTGAGGCAAAGTTCAAAATTTAAGTTTAGAATCGAATAGAGCTGGAAAGGACCTTGGAGGTCTTCTAGTCCACCTCTCTGCTCAAACAGGAGACCCTATACCATTTCAGACAAGTGACTGTCCAGTCTCTTTCTAAAAACCTCCTGTGATGAAGCACTCACAGCATCTGAACATAACCTGTTTCATTGGTTAATTGTCCTCATTATTAGAAAGTTTCTCCTTAATTCCAGGTTGCTTCTCTCCTTGATTAGTTTCCATCCATTGTTCCTTGTCCTGCCTTCTGGGTGCTTTGGAAAATAAATGGAACCTCTCCTCTTCGTGGCAGCCTCTCAAATATTGTTGTGACCTAGGCCCAAGTAGTTATTACGAGACATGATCAGTCCTAAACAAACATAATTTATTAGAACAGCTGAGAATTACTTCATTCTCAGCTTCGTCCAAATTAATTCCAGAACAAAGTCCTTCAGAAGAAGTCCTTTGGCCTTATCACAAACCTTTGTCTTCTTTGGCATCCTGCCAAAGGCTTTTCTTGGCAAGTGCAGAAACAGGAGACAAGAAACAATTGCAGCAATGTTGCTTTCCTACAAAGAACCAAGAGTCGTTGCTACTCTTTTAAGTCTTATGGGAGGAGCCAATCATCTCCTGGCTTACTCCCGACTTGATGTGTGGCTTGTACTCATTACAGCATTCCACTTGTACTCTGGATGTTGGCCAAAACCGGTGGGATTCTCAGTCTTAAAATGTGATCATTACTGAGGCAAAGTTCAAAATTTAAGTTTAGAATCGAATAGAGCTGGAAAGGACCTTGGAGGTCTTCTAGTCCACCTCTGCTCAAACAGGAGACCCTATACCATTTCAGACAAGTGACTGTCCAGTCTCTTTCTAAAACCTCCTGTGATGAAGCACTCACAGCATCTGAACATAACCTGTTTCATTGGTTAATTGTCCTCATTATTAGAAAGTTTCTCCTTAATTCCAGGTTGCTTCTCTCCTTGATTAGTTTCCATCCATTGTTCCTTGTCCTGCCTTCTGGGTGCTTTGGAAAATAAATGGAACCTCTCCTCTTCGTGGCAGCCTCTCAAATATTGTTGTGACCTAGGCCCAAGTAGTTATTACGAGACATGATCAGTCCTAAACAAACATAATTTATTAGAACAGCTGAGAATTACTTCATTCTCAGCTTCGTCCAAATTAATTCCAGAACAAAGTCCTTCAGAAGAAGTCCTTTGGCCTTATCACAAACCTTTGTCTTCTTTGGCATCCTGCCAAAGGCTTTTCTTGGCAAGTGCAGAAACAGGAGACAAGAAACAATTGCAGCAATGTTGCTTTCCTACAAAGAACCAAGAGTCGTTGCTACTCTTTTAAGTCTTATGGGAGGAGCCAATCATCTCCTGGCTTTACTCCCGAGTCGTCCTTTTTGCTTTAGCTGCTCTTGCCTTCTAGCAGCTCTTCCCATGCGTGCACTAGGAACAGGCTCCTCCTGTTCCTCTGCCTCTCTGCTGTCCACCTCTGGAGGCTCCGGAGTCCGTGCATCACTACCAAATGGCCCTGGCCCCATCTCCACCTCTGACACAGAGCCCTCATCCAGGCCTTCCCCTGACTCCAGGACTGAGCCATTGTCCTCCCCAGACTCCTCACTGTCCGACTCCACTGCCAGCTCTGCAGACTGCTGGCGGACCACAACAAATACTGGAATACTGCTATCATGTGCCCTGTAGTCCTTCTTTTCTCTAGAATAGCCAAACCTAAATCCTGCAAACGTTCTTCATATGTTTCAGTCTCCATGCCTTTAGTCATCTTAGTTGTTCTTCTTTGCACTTTTTTTCAAAGCCCCCACTTCTTTTTTGTAATATGGTGACCAAAACTGGGTGCAGTATTCCAGGTATGGCCTTACTAAGGCTTTATAAAGTGATACTAATCTTCACATGATTTTGATTCTATGCCTCTGTTTATACAACCAAGGATTGTATTAGCTTTTTTGGCTGCTGCTGCACACTGATGTTGAGACTCTAGAAAGAGTGCAGAGAAGAGCAACAAATGATTAAGGGACTGGAGGCTAAAACATATGAAGAACGGTTGCAGGAACTCAGTATGTCTAGTTTAATGGAAAGAAGGACTAGGGGAGACATGATAGCAGTGTTCCAATATCTCAGGGGCTGCCACAAAGAAGAGGGAGTCAAACTATTCTCCAAAGCACCTGAGGGTAGGACAAGAAGCAATGGTTGGAAACTCATCAAGGAGAGAAGCAACTTAGAACTAAGGAGAAATTTCCTGACAGTCAGAACAATTAATCAGTGGAACAACTTACCTCCAGAAGTTGTGAATGCTCCAACACTGGAAATTTTTAAGAAAAAGTTGGATAACCATTTGTCTGAAGTGGTGTAGGGTTTCCTGCTTAAGCAACTCTTCCAACTCTGTTATTATTATTATTATTACTGCTGACTCATGTTTAAGTGATCATCCCACAAAGACTCCAAGGTCCCTCTCACAGTTATTGTTCTGGAGCCAAATTTCACCTAATCTGTACTTGTACCTTTTTCTGCCCTGGTGTAGAACTTTGCTTTTCTCCACATTAAATTTCATTTTGTTGGATAGGGCCCACTGTTCAAATCTGTCAAGATCTTTTTGGAGCCTGAGTTTGTCTTCCAGGATGTTGGATGTTCCTGCCAGTTTAGTGTCATCTGAAAATTTGAGGAGTTCTCCTTCTATTCGCTCATCTAAGTCATTTATGAAGATATTAAAGAGTACTGGGCCTAAGACCAGAATCTAGTGGTATCCGCTGCGTACCTCCCTCCATGTGGATGTGGTACCATTAAGGACGAGTCATTTAGTATGGTGTGTCAGCCAGTTACAAATCCATCTGGCGGTGATGCTGTCAATCCCACAATTTTCTAATTTACCAAGAAGGAAGTTGTGGTCTACTTTGTGGTCTACTTTGTCAAATGCCTTGCTGAAGTCTAAATATACTATGTCCACACCATTTTGCTGCTCTACTAATTTAGTCACTTTGTCAAAGAATGAAATAAGATTGGTTTGCCATGATCTATTTTTTAAAAATCCATGCTGTTAAAAATCCACAATGCATTGTCCAGTCAAAGTGAAACTAACACAATAACAGAATAACAGAGTTGGAAGGGACCTTGGAGGTCTTCTAATCCAATCCCCTGCTCAGGCAGGAAACCCTATACCACTTCAGACAAATGGTTGTCCAATTTCTTGTTAAACTTCCAGTGTTGAAGAATTTGCAACTTCTGGAGGCAAGTGGTTCCACTGATTTAATCGTTCTAATTGTCAGGAATTTTTTCCTTAGTTCTAGGTTGTTCCTTTTCCTGAGTTTCCATCCATTACTTCTTGCCTTGCCTTCAGGTGCTTTGGAGAACAGGTTGATCCTCCTGTAAATGAGACGTCTTTTTATAAAGTCTGGGGCGAAAAGAACTTTTCAGAGATAAATTTATTGAGAAAACTATTTAAAAAACTGGCTTTGTAAGTATAGACATGGCCATAAACACACATACACACATACATACACACACACACACACACGTACACAAACAATTCTGGGAAGTGTTAACTTTTCTTAATTAAAATTAATTTTATTGGACTACAAAAAGTGTGATAACTTCATTTAATTTCTGCAAAAGCACCTGAGGATTAAATTACAGAGAAGATCTGAGCTGTTCTTTTGCTGGAAACAAGACCCTTCTATTAATAACTTACCAAATAATATTCCCATTGTTCATTGAGATCTGTAGAAACTGCCATTTACAATTACCTTGTGCCTTTAGGGAAATAAATAGTTGGCATTGACTCTGTATTCATCTTTCATAAGCCTATAGTTGTTGTTGTTGTTGTTTTTTCAGTTAAAAGACAATAAATTTCAAATAATATAAAATCAGCTGTCAACAACTTTTCATAATTGGTTACTTTTGAAAACATTGGCTACTAACAATAAGCGTGCTTTGCAATCCTGTGCAGTTTGTGCTGAATTATTTAGAAGTCTGACATACATTTTTCAAAAATATATATATATATGTATCATTGAACTTTAAGCCTAGGATTCCTGATTGAATACAAAGTCCAAAAATGCATAAGAAGAAGTTATAACTATAACCTTTAAATCCCAAACTAAAGTTGGATGGAATATATTTCACTTTGACTAGAAGGTGCATTATGGATTTTAAAGGCGCTGAACTTTGTCTGAGTGATGACCACATTTTAAGGGTGAGAATCCCATCAGTGTTGGCCAACTTCCAAGTTACGAGTGGAATAATGGGCACGCAAGTACATCTATCTGAACTGAACACACTCAAAACCATAGAAATGATGGTGGACTTTAGGAGAAACCCTTCCATACTTCCACCTCTTACAATACTAGATTACACAGTATCAAGAGTAGAGACCTTCAAATTTCTAGGTTCTACCATATTGCAAGATCTAAAATGGACAGCTAACATCAAAAACATCATCAAAAAAGGACAACAAATAGTGTTCTTTCTGTGCCAACTCAGAAAGCTCAAACTGCCCAAGGAGCTGCTGATCCAATTCTACAGAGGAATTATTGAGTCTGTCATCTGCACCTCTATAACTGTCTGGTTTGGCTCTGCAACCCAACAAGAAAGACACAGATTTCAGAGGATAATTAGAACTGCAGAAAATGGTTACCAACCTGCCTTCCATTGAGGACCTGTATACTGCACGAGTCAAAAAGAGGGCTGTGAAAATATTTACAGACCCCTCACATCCTGGATATAAACTGTTTCAACTCCCAGCCTCAAAACGACACTACAGACCACTGCACACCAGAACAACTAGACACAAGGACAGTTTCTTCCCGAACGCCATCACTCTGCTAAACAAATAATTCCCTCAACACTGTCAAACTATTCACTAAGTCTGCACTACTATTAATTTTCTCATCCTTCCCATCACCCATCTCCTTCCACTTATGACTGTATGACTGTAACCTTTTGCTTGTATCCTTATGATTTATATTGACTGTTTCCTAATATGATTTGATTGCTTATTTGTACCCTATGACTATCATTAAGTGTTGTAACTTATGATTCTTGATGAATGTATCTTTTCTCTTATGTACACTGAGAGTGTATGCACCAAGACAAATTCCTTTTGTGTCCAATCACACTTGCCCAATAAAATTCTATTCTATTCTATTCTATTCTATTCTATTCTATTCTATTCTATTCTATTCTATTCTATTCTATTCTATTCTATTCTATTCTATCTAGGAGCTAAAGAAATTCAAGGGAAATCACCAGAAGTGATCCTTTAGACGAGGCAATTATGGCTGAGTATTCTTGACAAAGGAAGGCTTTGGTTTATTCCAGTCCTGATAATAGAATAGAATAGAATAGAATAGAATAGAATAGAATAGAATAGAATAGAATAGAATAGAATAGAATTCTTTATTGGCCAAGTGTGATTGGACACACAAGGAATTTGTCTTGGTGCATATGCTCTCAGTGTACATAAAAGAAAAGATACCTTCGTCAAGAATCATCAGGTACAACACTTAATGATTTTTTACCTGCTTTCAAACTGCTAGGTTGGCAGAAGCTGGGACAAGTAACGGGAGCTCACCTTGTTACGTGGCACTAGGGATTTGAACCGCCCAACTGCCAACTTTTCTTATTGACAAACTCAGTATCTGAGCCACTGAGCCACCATGTCTCCCCAAAAAACTAGCTTTCATTTAGTTGATTCACACCAATCAGAGACTTTTGAAGTCAATCACACTTTTCATTGTTGACTGAAGTATGATCCATCCATCCTTGAAAGCAGTTGCTGTCCTGATTGCTAACCTTTGCTCTGTCTTTATTACTTTCTCTCCATGACAATTTTTGTCTCCAAATTTCCCTCCAAGCTCAACAGATTTGACATGCCTCGAGGCTGACCTCGGATCATGTCCTAATAAGGGGGGAAATGCAATAACACCAGCACAGCTACGGGTGACTTAAGTCTGCCTCAACTCGTTGACTAGGAATGAGGTGAAGGCAATGTTGTCAAGGACACCTTGAACAACAGCAGTAACAACAACCACCACAACAAAAATGCTGCCAAGAGAAGAGTGCACCACTGTTTGTTAAAGTGGAAAAAGGACAGACTGACAAGGGTCTTCTCTCCCACTGACCAGCATGTGGAAAAAAATAGTAAGGTAATGTTATAAAATCAGTAAAACTTGATTCAAAAAAAAAAAAGATGAATTCTGTTCATGTGATTCTGTTCATGAATAGAATGGAATGGAATGGAATGGAGTAGAGTAGAGTAGAGTAGAGTAGAGTAGAGTAGAGTAGAGTAGAGTAGAGTAGAGTAGAGTAGAGTAGAATAGAATAGAATAGAATAGAATAGAATAGAATAGAATAGAATAGAATAGAATAGAATAGAATAGAATTCTTTATTGGCTAAGTGTGATTGGACACACAAGGAATTTGTCTTGGTGCATATGCTCTCAGTGTACATAAAAGAAAAGATACCTTCATCAAGGTACAATACTTACAACACTTAATGATAGTCATAGGGTACAAATTTAACACTTAATGATACAACACTTAATGATAGTCATAGGCTACAAATAAGCAATCAGGAAACAATTAATATCAGTATAAATCGTAAGGATACAAGCAACAAAGTTACAGTCATAAGTGGAAGGAGATAGGTGATGGGAACAATGAGAAGATTAATAGTAGTGCAGACTTAGTAAATAGTTTGATAATGTTGAGGGAATTATTTGTTTAGTAGAGTGATGGTGTTTGGGAAAAAACTGTTCTTGTGTCTAGTTGTTCTGGTGTGCAGTGCTCTATAGGGTCGTTTTGAGTTGAAACAGTTTATGTCCAGGATGTGAGGGGTCCGTAGATATTTTCACAGCCTTCTTTTTGACTCGTACAGTATAGAGGTCCTCAATGGAAGGCAGGTTGGTAGCCATTGTTTTTTCTGCAGTTCTAATTATCCTCTGAAGTCTGTGTCTGTCTTGTTGGTTTGTAGAACAAAATCAGACAGTTATAGAGGTGCAGATGACAGACTTCTAAAGACCAGCTGTCCAGTGGGAGGCACATGTGCATGTGCAGTGAAGCTGAGCTGGGATGAAGGCTCACGTGCCCACAGAGAGGGCTCTGCGTCCCACACCTGCCATAGGTTCGCCATCACAGTTATAGTGCAATAGCAGCACTGTTTTCATCCAGTGAGACAGCCGCATCTCACAAATCTGACCCAACATCAAAGAGTTACATAGAGCTGATCAATACCTTGAGGATGGACTACAGAGATTGCCAAAGAAAGTTGGGGAAACATGTTGCAGAGAAAACTGAAGAAGAAACACAATTCCAATATTCTTTGCCAAGAAATGTGGGTATGTCCACCAAGTTATTACGGTTCAAGCTGGACTCGTAGACCAATTGTGGTCATTCCTACCAGGCTGAGCCTTCAAAAGAGCACTGGATGAGTCTGTGTGATTCATCTCAACTGATTTTTTTTTTTAAACAAGAGATCCTGCTTAGTGCGGTTCATGATCCTATCTCCTAACTCAGGAGTCAGCAGCCTGTGGCTCTGGAGCCACCTGTGGCTCTTTCATCCCTCTGCTGCGGCGCCCTGTCACTGAAAATGTGTGTTACAACTGCCAATGTGTGATACCCACATGATTTATTGAGCTTTTCAACCCCCGGTAGGCCAACAATGGATAAATCCAAGAAAAGAAAAGTTTTAGAAGAAAACAGGAAATAGGCACGGGAAGGGTTTTGTGCCTCCCGGTGTTTTCTTTTCTGTGGGAAACAGGTCCAATGCCTCTTTGAATATTTAAGGTTGCAGACTCCTGTCCTAAATCTTTAGAGCACATTCAAAAAAATTCATAAGCAGGAATCAACTACTTCCCAACTGAAATCTCTTAGCTTGTTGACAGTGATGTAATTGACGATCGGACTTCAGCCACCGTAATGGGGCACCATTTGATCGGGTTGCCTTAGGCATAGCTGCTTTTTTTTTTTTTTGCCTGCCTTTGAATCCAATTGATTGACATTATAGGTTCCATTTTAACAATCAGAAAAAGACTAGACTTGTTCTCTTCCCTGCAGAATAAGCCGAATACATAATAAGGTTTTGCTGAACTGGGTAGAATCGATTTCGCTTGGAGAACAAAGGCGTTTATAACTCACTTGTGGCTTTGTCTCAAGAACAATTATGAAGTGTTCCTGTTAGCGAAGAAAGGATTGTGAGTTGTTATGTATGCCTGACACCTAAATATGTAGTAGACAGTTACGTTCTGGTCCTTTTGCTAAAGTGGAGTTCAGGTAAAAGAAATTTGCTTCCTTTGTCCCTCCTGCCTAGGGTAATTTTAGAAAAAAGTGGTAAGTCATACATGGAACATGGAGTATTGCATTACTATACCTTTAATAGTATTTAATATTTTTAAATTTTTAACTGGGGTTTTATTATTTTAGGGTTCGTAATTTTAAATTTTAAATGTTTTAAATGTTGGCCATTTTTTTCTAATATGCTCCGTTTTAAATTGTTGTCTTAATTGTATATTTTTATGTTTTTGCCTGCCTTTGAATCCAATTGACTGACATTATAGGTTCCATTTTAACAATCAGAAAAGACTAGACTTGTTCTCTTCCCTGCAGAATAAGCCGAATAAATAATAAGGTTTTGCTGAACTGGGTAGAATCGATTTCGCTTGGAGAACAAAGGCGTTTATAACTCACTTGTGGCTTTGTCTCAAGAACAATTATGAAGTGTTCCTGTTAGCGAAGAAAGGATTGTGAGTTGTTATGTATGCCTGACACCTAAATATGTAGTAGACAGTTACGTTCTGGTCCTTTTGCTAAAGTGGAGTTCAGGTAAAAGAAATTTGCTTCCTTTGTCCCTCCTGCCTAGGGTAATTTTAGAAAAAAGTGGTAAGTCATACATGGAACATGGAGTATTACATTACTATACCTTTAATAGTATTTAATATTTTTAAATTTTTAACTGGGGTTTTATTATTTTAGGGTTCGTAATTTTAAATTTTAAATGTTTTAAATGTTTTAAATGTTTTAAATGTTTTAAATGTTTTAAATGTTTTAAATGTTTTAAATGTTTTAAATGTTTTAAATGTTTTATATTTTATCTTTTGGTTGTACACCGCCCTGAGTCCTTTGGGAGAAGGGCGGTATAAAAAATTAATAAATAAATAAAATAATAATAATAGTAGTAGTCCTGCCTCCCTCTCCCCTCCTTCCCTTCCTCCCTTTCTCCCTTTCCCTCTACCCTTGTTTCTCCTTCCCTCCCTCCCTCATAGACTGATTCTCAAACAGAGCCAGTATGATATTAATCTTGGCCTATGAAAATTCAGATACAAATGTATTTCAGCTACTCAGTCTAACAAATCAAATCAAATATGTGTTATGATTATGTTGCTGTTGTTGTTGTTAGTTGCGAAGTTGTGTCCGGCCCATTGCAACCCCATGGACAACGTTCCTCCAGGCCTTCCTGTCCTCTACCATCCTCTGGAGTCCATTTAAGCTCCCACCGACTGCTTCAGTGACTCCATCTAGCCACCTCATTCTCTGTCGTCTCCTTCTTCTTTTCGCCTCAATCTTTCCCAGCATTAGGCTCTTCTCCAGGGAGTCCTTCCTTCTCATTAGGTGGCCAAAGTATTTGATTTTCATCTTCAGGATCTGGCCTATTAAAGAGCAGTCAGGGTTGATCTCCTCTAGGACTGACTGGTTGGATTGCCTTGCAGTCCAAGGGACTTGCAGGAGTCTTCTCCGGCATCAAAGTTCAAAGGCCTCAATTATTTGGCGCTCAGCCTTTCTTATGGTTCAACTTTCATAGCTATACATTGCAGCTGGGAAAACTATTATGATTATAGGCCACTATGAACTGTACAATATGACTGGACAAAACTCACTCTGTTCGCCCTTGCTATTTCATAGAAGGTTCGTTGCAGGGGTTAAAAAAATGAAAAGATAATCACACCACCACTATGGAAAGCATTTTGAACTTCCTGGACCCTAGCATCAGGAGAAAACTGCTGCTTACAGTATTGTAGGCTAACACTGCCCACTGCCTAGAGTTCGATCTGGTCCGACTCATGGTTGACTCAACCTTCCATCCTTCCAAAGTCAGTAAAATGGGGACTCAGATTGTTGGGGACAATGGGCTGACTTTGTAAACCTTTTAGAGAGGGCTGGGAAGCCCTTTGAAGTCCTATGTAAGTCTAAGTCAGGGGTCTGCAACCTTAAACACTCAAAGAGCCATTTGGACCTGTTTCCCAAAGAAAAGAAAACACCGGGAGCCACAAAACCTGGGTGGGTGTGCCCAACTTGATGTCACTCACTTCCACAGTCACCTGACCCCTCCCAGCCATGCCTACCTAGCCAGTCATTAGGGCAGAGAACTGGTTGTTAAAAAACACCAGGAACCACAAAACCCTTTTGACATCTCTCTCTCCCTCCTGCCTTCTCTCTCCTTCTTTCTCTATGTATCTCTCTATGTTTCTCTCTCTCTCTCCCTCTCTCTCTCTGTATCTCTCTGTCTCTGCCCTGGTCACTTCTCCATCACCTGCTATCGTCCTTATCTTCTCAGGCCAGGTGAGGAATGACTGGGAAGGGAGGGCAAGGAGCGGGGCCATCCAGTGGTGAGATCACCCGACAGGGAGCCACTGCAGAGGGCCCAAAGAGCCACATGTGGCTCTGGAGCTGCAGGTTGCTGACACCTGGTCTAAGTGCTATTGCTATTACTAAACATATGTTCTTCTGTTGTTCTTGGCTTTTAAGAAGAGACTGGATAGCTACTTGTTTGAAATGGTATACGATCACCAGCTTGAGCAGGGGGTTGGACTAGAAGACCACCAAGGCCGCGGTGTGGCTCAGGCTGTAAGAAGCCTGTTATTAAAACACAGCTGCCTGCAATTACTGCAGGTTCTAGTCTCACCAGGTCCAAGGTTGACTCAGCCTTCCATCCTTTCTAAGGTAGGTAAAATGAGGACCCAGATTGTTCGGAGGGGCAATAAGTTGACTTTGTAAATATACAAATAGAATGAGACTATTGCCTTACACACTGTAAGCCGCCCTGAGTCTTCGGAGAAGGGCGGGATATAAATGTAAATAAATAAATAAAATAAATAAATAAAAAATAAATAAGGTCCCTTCCAACTCTGTTATTCTGTTATTCTGCTTTTAATTCCCATAATGCCTGCCAGAAGAGATATAATGAGAGCTATAGTTGCCTCCAAACTGGTTAGGCAATCCTTCCTTAATCTTATGATATACTATATAGGGTGTATATGTATGCGTATGTATGTGAATACATGTGTATATGTGTGTATACATACATACACGCATGCATACATGTATATAGCCACCATTTCCAATGCTTATTGGTTAATCTTTTTAACATTGCAATAGGGTGTGCACAATTAAAATGCACACACAAATGGCTCAGGAACATAGGTAAAGGTAAAGGTTCCCCTCGCACTTATGTGCTAGTTGTTGCTGACTCTAGGGGGCACTGCTCATCTCCGTTTCAAAGCCAAAGAGCCAGCACTGTCCGAAGACATCTCCGTGGTCATGTGGCTGGCATGACTCAACACCAAAGGCGCATGGAACGCTGTTACCTTCCCACCAAAGGTGGTCCCTATTTTTTCTACTTGCATTTTTATGTGCTTTCAAAACTTCTAGGTTAGCAGAAGCTGGGACTAGTAACGGGAGCTCACCCCATTACACAGCAGCACTAGGGATTCGAACCGCCGAACTGCCGACTGTTCGTTCGACAAGCTCAGCTGTCTTAGCCCCTGAGCCACCACATCCCAATAAACCGCATCCCAGGAACATAAGGACAACAATTAAAAGGACCCAGATTGTGACTCTTGACTGCCATCTTGTGTACATTTAGTATTTTGCCACCAGAAGGCTACCAAAGACCCAAGTGGACAGGTTGGAAAGAAGTATTCATAAGGTTGAATCAAATCGCTCCATCAGACCATGCAAAACAAATTATCTTTTTCTTCAACAGAAATGCATCATTAACAATCTCATACGGAAGTCTCATTTGTATTGCAAGGTAAGCTTAGCTTGTATTTAGATGGATATGAGCGGGAGATCCCAGCTTTCAAATAGACTGAGAAGTCAGTCCCATTCTTTAATAAGGCTTGACAGACTTGAACACCGGACCCTGTCTAAGAACATGAAATCCAATGGTGAGAGAAGTAAAGTTCTACATTTAGGCAAGAAAAACAAAATGCACAGGTACCCTATAGGTGGTACCTCGCTCAATAGTAGTGACTGTGAGAGGGATCTTGGAGTCCTAGTGGACAACCATTTATATATGAGCCAGCAGTGTGCAGCAGCTGCCAAAAAAGCCAACACAGTTCTAGGCTGCATAAACAGAGGGATAGAATCAAGATCACGTGAAGTGTTAATACCAGTTTATCAGGCCTTTGGAATACTGCACCCAGTTTTGGTTGCCATGATGTTGAGACTCTAGAAAGAGTGCAGAGAAGAGCAACAAAGATGATTAGGGGATTGGAGGCTAAAATATATGAAGAATGGTTGTAGGAATTGGGAATGTCTAGTTTAATGAAAAGAAGGACTAGGGGTGAGGTGATGGCAGTGTTCCAATATCTCAGGGGCTGCCAGAAGGAAGAGGGAGTCAAGCTATTCTCCAAAGCACCTGAGGGTAGAACAAGAAGCAATGGGTGGAAACTAATCAAGGAGAGAAGCAACTTAGAACTAAGGAGAAATTTCCTGACATAACAATAAATCAGCAGAACAACTTGCCTCCAAAAGTCCCATCACTGGAGGTTTTTAAGAAGAGATTGGACAGCCATTTGTCTGAAGTGTTATAGGGTTTCATGCTTGAGCAGGTGGTTGGACTAGAAGACCTCCAAGGTCCCTTCCAACTCTCTTATTCTGTTAAGATAAATCCCTTCCATGTTTTTCTTTCCTTAAGAATTTCCACAGGACATCTTGTCCAGGAAGGTAACCAGAATCCTACTTGATTTAAATAAAGCCTTAATCCTGTTTTATATGATCTAACATCTTTTGCATTTTGCAATATTGTTCATCTATCTAAAATCTCCACTAGATCTCTACAGGATGGACTATTCCAAATAACAAAAGTGTAGAAGAAATTCAAGGTGGAGAATTTCTTTATGGAGAACTTGTAAACAGGTACATGTCAAAATCGAACAATGCATCAAGTACTATTGGTTTCTAATGTACTGTATGTAACAATAACAACTCCCCCCTTTCGTCATCATAATAGTGTGAGCTACCAAACTATCTATGCCTGTGATGATGAACCTGTTCTGTCTCCTTCCCCACTTCGGATCAACGAGCTGGCCTTCAGCCAGTGGATTCACGGCTCTTATCAGTCCTGGCAGAGAAATTGCAGCTGCCTGCCAAAGTTCAAACAAATGACTCAAGGAGTAAGATTTTCAGCTCTTTTTGAAATGGGTCAGCTAATTTTTGCTTCCCGTGGAATGAGAGCAGTTCCAAAGCTCCTTATATATCCTGTGGGGTGGGGCTCCTGCCCCACCCTTCCCTTTGATGACGCCACCTCCCTAATCTTCTGAAGGGTCAGAATCCCTCTACGATGGCACGTGAGTTGCCGCCCCAGTTCAGCTCCGCTGCGCATGCGTGCACGCCTCCCACCAGCCAGCTTGTCTTCTGGTCTCTTCTGCGCATGTGCGGTGGGTGAGGTACTTGCGGGGGGGCTGAGGGTGGGTGTGGGTGCATGGGGGGGCATGTGCATGTGTGGGTGCATACGCAGGGGTCAGGGCGCATGCATGGGGACCGTGCATGCATTGCATTTTGGGGGTTCATGCGCACGCATGCGCATTCACACACAAACTTGCACTCTTTGGGCAGTCAGTCTGGTAAAGGTTAGCCATCACTGGTCGATGCATAATTTGAAACCATTGGAAGAAAATAATCCTTTAAATCTTTACAATTTATAATGTTTTAGTGTTACCTAATACGATTTGATTGCTTATTAGTATCCTATGACTATCACAAAGTGGTGTATCTTATGACTCCTGATGAATATATATTTTATTCCTCCTTTTAGGTACCCTGAGAGCCTATCCACCAAAGACAAATTCCTTGTGTGTCCAATCACACTTGGCCCACAAAGAATTCTATTCTATTCTATTCTATTCTATTCTATTCTATTCTATTCTATTCTATTCTATTCTATTCTATTCTGAAATATTTTGCTTAAACCCTTTGTTTTCCATTACTTTGGGGACTGATAGTGCCCTTGCTACTAGAGAACAGTTGGAAGCCGGAACAAAAATTGTGACTCTCTCACACCTTCCTACATCATGTAACAATGCTCACGCCATTATAATACTTGAAAAGTCAAACAGGATTGGAAAATGAGGCTTTTTAAAAAAAGAGAGAGAGAGAGAGAACAAAATGATTTTCAGCAGCTCTTCAAGCCACTGCATTTTAGTTTCTAGATGAAATTACAGAATGTTATTTAATTTTAGAAAGTATTTTAATTAGGGCGAAGACCACTGATCAATTAATCAAGGTGATTAAATGATTAACAGCTTGATCATAGATTAAAAGCTCTGACTAATATAAGCTGGCCATCTGTGTTCCCTTGGTATAATCTTTCGTATTCCCTGCCAAGCTTTTCAATGTGCACACCATAAGTGAATGAATTCCACAGAAGTGGTAAGCCCAGATAAAACTTCAAGGCTGTGATGTGATGAGAAGGGGAAGCAGGACATATTTCTCATTCATTGTGTCATAAGAACAAGAATGGATGGGAGGAATTCCAAGTTAGTCAAGAAAAAAAAAAAAGGGAAGAGAATGGGTAGCTTGGAGATTTGACAGCATTAATTATCAGTCTGATGTAGTAGAACTGATGTTGCAAGGGAAAAAAAGAGCCAAGAAAAGAAATAGGAAGGTAAAGGTTCCCTTCGCAAGTACGTGCTAGTCATTGCCGACTCTAGGGGGCGGTGCTCATCTCCGTTTCAAAACCGAAGAGCCAGCGCTGTCCAAAGACGTCTCCGTGGTCATGTGGCCAGCATGACTCAACGCCAAAGGTGCAAGGAATGCTGTTACCTTCCCACCAAAGGTGGTTCCTATTTTTTCTACTTGCATTTTTATGTGCTTTCAAAACTGCTAGGTTGGCAGAAGCGGGGACTAGTAACAGGAGCTCACCCGTTACACAGCAGCACTAGGGATTCGAACCGCCGAGCTGCCGACCTTTCGATCGACAAGCTCAACGTCCTAGCCCCTGAGCCACCGCATCCCATAGCCCCTGAGCCACCGCATCCCAACATCCAACTGATGTTGCAAGGGAAAAACAGAGCCAAGAAAAGAAATATAGATGGAGCCAAATACTTTTTTGTAGATAGAACCTACCCAGGGGTGGGCTTCAAAAATTTTAGCAAGGAGTTCTCTGCCCGGTTGCTGGGTGGGCATGGCCATGGTGGGTGTGGCCTAGTCAGCCTCCTGCACCATGAGGAGTGGTGTTTTTGCCCTCCCTGGGCTCTGGAGGCTTTCCTCGAGCCTCCGGGAAGGCAAAAACGGCCTCCCCGGGCTCCAGAGGCCCTCTGGAGGCCAGGAATGGGCCCATTTCTGGCCTTCCCAAACTTCCGATAGGCCCACTTTTCGCCTTCTCTGAGCCTCCACACACACCCTGCACTTACCTGCATCCAAAATGGGCCTCATGGGGACTCCTGAGAGGGGCAGGATGGAGTGGGCAGGGCCAGCCAGGAGTGGGATTTGAGGGTTCTCCAAACTGCACAGAATCTTAGCTAGAGGTTCTCCTGAACCCCTGCAAACCCTCAGCAGCCCACTCCTGAATCATTTTTTTAAAAAAATTAGTTTTGATTGAGCTTTTTACCTTTAAAAACAGAAAAAAAAACCATGGACAAAAACACAATAAAAAACAAGACCTACATAACAATACAATATATGCTATTTTTACAGCCTTCTGTATCGACATACATATTCTCTATTTTTGTCCAATTTTGCCTACCGGTTCTGTGAGCATGGCTTAATTGGTGGGCAGGGCTTGGTGGTCTGGTGACTGGATGGGCGTGGCCAATAACAATAAAGAATAGAATAGAATAGAATAGAATAGAATAGAATAGAATAGAATAGAATAGAATTTGTATTGGCCAAGTGTGATTGGACACACAAGGAATTTGTCTTGGTGCATATGCTCTCAGTGTACATAAAAGAAAAGATACGTTCATAATAAAAATAATGAAGTATGCAAAACAGTAAGAGGTACCAAAAACCAACTTTCACACTTTACACACACACAACACAACACAACACAACTACCCGCCCTCATCGCTACCGGATTGTACAATCCAGTCCAAACCGGGAGCATTTCACCCCTGATATCTATCTATCTATCTATCTATCTATCTATCTATCTATCTATCTATCTATCTATCTATTTGTCAATCATCTATCGATCTATCAATCAATCATCTATCGATCTATCTGTCTGTCTGTCTATCTATCTATCTATCTATCTATCTATCTAATCTATATCTATCTATCTATCTATCATCTATAGCTATTTATCAATCAATTATCTATCTATCTATCTATCTATCTATCTATCTATCTATCTATCTATCTATCTATCTATCTATCTATCTGTCTATCTATCTATCTATTATCTATATCTATTAAACAATTAATCAATTAACTATATCTATCTATCTATCTATCTATCTATCTATCTATCGATCATCTATCTATCTATCTATCTATCTATCTCTATTTAACAATCAATCAATTAACTATCAATTAATCTATCATCTATCTATCAATCTATCTATCTATCTATCTATCTATCTATCTATCTATCTATCTATCTATCTATCTATCTATCTATCTATCATCTATATCCATTTATCAATCAATCAATTAACTATCTATCTATCTATCTATCTATCTATCTATCTATCTATCTATCTATCTATCTATCTATCTATCTATCTATCATCTATAAATAAAGCTGGGTAACGGGACAATTGATACCATCACAATCAAAACCTGGAGTGAAAACCAATATCATTAACATGTCAAATTTATTGCTTGCAGCGATTAAAAATGCATCGGTTTTTATAAATAGCTGAAAATGCATAATGCACCCGAGAAAAATCTTGACGAGAATATCTCTTCGTTGTTTTTTAAACAAGTGTGATTTCCTGGTTTTGCGAAGCGTGTACATTTTTGTCTCCATAATTGATATTTCTCCTTTTCAGACCTTCCCATTTAAACTCAACTTATCTTAAGAGTTCATCAGCAGTCCATACATGTGTGTTCCACCACCAGCTGAACCTACCTTTGCTGTCACACAGTTTATAAATGGCTAAATTGATTTCCTTCCTAACTTGGAAAATAGATTCGCTCCTCAGCTAAAATATTTTTGGGTCTCCCATTGAAGTCTACAATCTTTTGAAAAAAATGTAAGGTTAGTCCTGGAAATGCTGACACAACCTACCAGCCTAAGGGCACTCATCAAATAACTTGAAAAACAGTGAGGCATTAAAAGTATTTATCTTTTTATTTGATTGTGGTATGCTGTGAATCAGATTTTTTTAAAAAGAAGAAGAACGCCATTTAAATTGATTTTCTTTCCACTTATCTTTCAAGGAATAGCAAGAGACTTCTGGCCAGGTCAAAACAATTAATAATAACAACAGAGTTGGAAGGGACCTTGGAGGCCTTCTAGTCCAACCCCCATCCCAGGCAGGAAACCCTACACCATTTCAGACAAATGGTTATCCAACCTCTTCTTAAAAGCTTCCAGTGTTGGAGCATTCACAACTTCTGGACATACCGAGTTCCTGCAACCGTTCTTCATATGTTTTAGCCTCCAGTCCCCTAATTCTCTTTGTTGCTCTTCTCTGCACTCTTTCTAGAGTCTCCACATCTTTTTTTAATCGTGGCGATCAAAACTGAATGCAATATTCCAAGTGTGGCCTTACCAAGGCATTATAAAAGTGGTATTAATACTTCACGTGATCAAGATCCGCTATGCGATGCCATTTTTCACCTCTGTCTCTTCTGAAGGCCTCTGCTTACCAAGGAAACTATGGATTTATGAAAGCGTATGAAATTCCAGCTGACAGGATTCAGGGGAAGAGCCTTTCACTGCTGTAACTCCCACCCTCTGGAACATCATCACCTCTGAGGTGAGATGTACCCTATTTTTTTCAGAAGAACTGACTTTGCCAACTGGCCTGGGGCCTCCATGGGAGATTCCCATTCTGTTTGACGGACTAAGATAATATATGATATAATAACAGAGTTGGAAGGTGTCGTGTCCCACTCCCACTCCGCCGAACGAGTCAAGGAAGTCCATAACCAATTTGGCAACGAAGCCTCTGCAGCTTGCCAAGTTCCTCTGAGGTTTCTCAGGGCAGGCAGGAGTCCAAGTTGTGACTTCAGCGATAGGGTCTGGTATCGGCAAACTTGATAAGACTTTGCTTGACTCAAGGTTGGAATGCCAAAAGCAGGTCCTTTATATAGACTGTGGGGTGTGGCTCCATGACTCAGCATTTATCCAGGCCTGCCCCTCCCTTCCTTCTGCTGGCATCGCCTCTCAGATCTCCGGAAGCGAGGGTCCTCCTACTGTGAATTGTTTTCACAGTATCTGCTGGAAGCTTCTGGGAAAGGGAGAGGTCAGAAGGAGTAGGGCCGAGTAATTCCAGCACCTTTGATGGCTGAGCCAAAGAACACACGCTGTATGAGTGAGGTTTATCAGGCTTGTCCTCCCACTCTTGGCATCCTCTCTGGGCATGGGGCCAGGGTCGGGGGCTGTAGGCATGACAGGGTGTTCATCTTCATTATCAGACTCAGAGTCTGATAAAAGGCCTGGTTGGAGACAGGAGGGGCCTGGCTGAGGAGAGGAGGGAGGACGAGTCACAACAGAAGGTCTTCCAGTCCAACCCCCTGCTTAGGCAAGAAACTCTACACCACTTCAGACAAATGGTTATCCAACCTCTTCTTAAAAACTTCCAGTGTCGGAGCATCCACAACTTCTGGAGGCAAGTTGTTCCACTGATTAATTGTTCTAAATATGAGGAAATTTCTCCTTAGTTCTAAGTTGCTTCTCTCCTTGATTAGTTTCCACCCATTGCTTCTTGTTCTGCCCTCAGGTGTGCCCCCAATGTCCCTTTCAACTCTCCGGCCTGGAGAGAGAACTCTTCTACCAACCTGTAATAGTCTTTGGCTGGCAATACTTCAGTCCCAAACGTTGTAAGCAGAAAACTTCTAACAAAAAATCCAAAGGCAAGACCAGGTAATTAATCCAGCAGGGCAAGCAAAATAAGGAATTCCACAAGTAAAGTAGCACAATAATAAATCAAGCCAGTTGGGAGGTTTCCAGGATTTAAAGAAACACCAGATAAACTCAGCATTTGTTCCTGACAACTGCCCCTCCCATTTGCCTTTCCTTTTAAACTCCAGCAGCACCTGTGCCTTATAAAGAGGATCGGGTCCCTTTCTTCCCTTGTAAGCCACGCAACCCACATTGCTCTCTTTCTGTTCCTCCCTGCGCTGCCTAGGATGAGGAAGGGGTGGGCCTTGGTCTTCATCTGAATCCCCTCTCCCTTGTTCTACCTCTCCCCTGCTCTGCCCAGCTTGACTTTGCTCTTCCCCAGTTTCTTACACAGCCAACGGATCCACTCTCTCACTCTCTGTCAGCTCTTCCCCTTCGGATTCAGACTCCGACAAGGGCATGACAGATATATTGTACTGATAGAAGGAAATTGTTGTTAGTTGCGAAGTCATGTCTGACCCATTGTGACCCCACGGACAATGTTCCTCCAGGCCTTCCTCTCCTCTACCATCCCACGGAGTCCATTTAAGCTCAAGCTTACAGCTTCAGTGATTCCATCCAGCCACCTCATTCTCTGTCGTCCCCTTCTTCTTTTGCCCTCAATCTTTCCCAGCATTAGGCTCTTTTCCAGTGAGTCCTTCCTTCTCATTAGGTGGCCAAAGTCTTTGAGTTTCATCTTCAGGATCTGGCCTTCTAAAGAGCAGTCAGGGTTGATCTCTAGGACTGACCGGTTTGTTCACCTTGCAGTCCAAGGGACTCGCAGGAGTCTTCTCCAGCATCAGATTTCAAACGCCTCAATTCTTTGGCGCTCAGCTTTTCTTATGGTCCAACTTTCACAGCCATACATTGCAACTGGGAAAACCATAGCCTTGGCTCTACTCACTTTTGTTGGCAGGGTGATGTCTCTGCAGTACTGCTGTACTGATAGAAGGGAGCATTGGTATCTAAAATTGGTTGTTTTCTTGTAAACTAGGTAATCATCAGTGCTAACGCCTAATTTGGTAATGAAATGTCTACAAGAAAACAAGCAAGTTCACAAAGCCCCAAGGACCACACAGATATATGGCAATGTTTTTGAATTGCATCCAAATACATCAGATGCTTAGAACAAAAAGGGAAATATTTTTTCTTTCTGCTTCCAATCTCCCAATCTGTTAAAATTGAAAGGAAAAAATATATATTAAATTGGCAAATGAAGTGGCAAATAGATAGATAGATAGAGAAGCAATTGTACATATATTGGGCAGCTTTGCACTGGCAGTCACTGATGAGGTGGTTTTTTTTTGGGGGGGAGGGGTGACATAGGGATATTTTTCAGAAAATATCCTTAGGTAGGAAGACATTGGGTGACTATAAATAGGACACAAAAGAGAGAAAGTTTAGAGAAGCCAGGCAGGCACTTAAAAACAGCCTTTTGGTCTTCCTAATTTCAATCAGTTTCAATCAGTTAACAGATTAACAGAGTTTGAAGGGACCTTGTAGGTCATCTAGTCCAACCCCCTGCCCAAGCAGGAGACCCTACATCATTTCTGACAGATGGCAGTCCAGTCTCTTCTTGAAAGCTTCCAGTGTTGAAGCTCCCACAGCTTCTGAAGGCAACTTCTGTTCCGTGGGTTGATTGTTCTCACTGTCAGAAAGTTCCTCCTTATTTACAGGTTGAATCTCTCCTTGTTCAGTTTCCATCAATCATTCCTTATCTGGCCTTCAAGTGCTTTGGAAAATAGCTTGACCCCCCTCCCCTCCTCTCTGTGACAGCCCATGAAGTACTGGAACACTGCTACCATGTGTTCTTTGGAGTTAGATCATTGGAGTCGTAGTGGACAACCATTTAAATATGAGCCAGCAGTGTGCTGCAGCTGCCAAAAAAGCCAACACAGTTCTAGGCTGCATAAACAGAGGGATAGAATCAAGATCACGTGAAGTGTTTAATACCACTTTATAATGCCTTGGTAAGGCCACACTTGGAATATTGCATTCAGTTTTGGTCGCCATGATGTAAAAAAGATGTTGAGACTCTAGAAAGAGTCAGAGAAGAGCAACAAAGATGGTTAAGGGACTGGAGGCTAAAACATATGAAGAACGGCTGCAGGAACTGGGCATGGCTAGTTTAATGAAAAGAAGGAATAGGGGAGACATGATAGCAGTCTTCCAATATCTCAGGGGCTGCCACAAAGAAGAGGGAGTGAAACTATTGTCCAAAGCACCTGAGGGTAGAACAAGAAGCAATGGGTGGAAACTAATCAAGGAGAGAAGCAACTTAGAACTAAGGAGAAATTTCCTGACAGTTAGAACAATTAATAAGTGGAACAATCTGCCTCCAGAAGTTGTGAATGCTCCAACACTGGAAATTTTTAAGAAGATGTTGGATAACCATTTGTCTGAAGTGATGTAGGGTTTCCTGCCTGGGCAGGTGGTTGGACTAGAAGACCTCCAAGGTCCCTTCCAACTGTTGTTGTTGTTGTTGTTGTTGTTGTTGTTGTTGTTGTTATTATTATTATTATTATTATTATTATTATTATTATTATTATAATTTCTCCCTTGGTCCTTCTCTTCACTAGAATGGCCATAACCCTTCTGGCTGTAAGGGTTGTAAATGAAGATCAACCCAATCTATACATTGCTTAAATAACCTGAGATTACATGGGAGGAGGTGAGTGTCCCACTTCAGCTACAACCTGCCGCCATTCAGCATAAAATCCCCAGCATCAATAAAGCTCAAGACACCAAAACCATAATTTGCAAGATGGTGCTGGTATACCACAGAGCACAGAAACAGCTGGAAGGTCTTATCTGTCCATAATTGGCTCCTTTCCTGAAGTAAGTAGGGAACACAGATGACAGTAGTTGATAGGAAGAAATCAAGCATGAAAAGAATATCCAGAGTCAGCGGTTGCTCTAACTCCATGATGACTCTAACTCTGGATGACGACCATGGAGAAGAATTCATTAGCAAGAGGTCAACCTATTCCTCTCCCTCAGACTATTCAGATAGCGTATATATGGTGGGTGAATAAGTTCTAAACTCCTTGGATGGATTGTTGCACATTAGTGTGTCCGTGGGTTGTTGCCTCCTACCAAACAGAAACCTTACTGAGTTGGCAGGACGCTGGCATCATTATTTGCTGATCCCATTCCCAATGCCTCTTCTGCGTCTATGGAGTTGAGTTGAGCAAACTTGCAAATTTGATGCACAAGGAAGCAAAGAAATAAATATATTTATTGACTTGGCCTCAACTTGCCAGCAAATTGTGGCGCCTTTTTTAAAAAAAATGTATTATTATTATTAGTATTATTAGTATTATTAGTATTATTAGTATTGTTGTTGTTTTGATTTCTATACCGTCCTTCTCCCAAAGGACTCAGGGCGGTTTACAGTCAAAGTAAAATCAATTAATACAAAGGAAAATTTAGAGTTGGTTGAAGAACTTAAAACCAATAAAACCCCTTATTAAAACCTCACTAGGCCAGTCCTGCATGGTGAAACAGAAATGTTTTCAGCTCGCGTCGAAAGGTCCGAAGATCAGGGAGTTGACGGATACCTGGTGGTAGTGTGTTCCAGAGGGTTGGTGCCCCCACAGAGAAGGCCCTCCCCCTGGGTGTCGCCAGCCGACATTGACTGGCCGATGGCACCCCAAGGAGAACCTCCCTATGGGAGTGCACTGGTCGATGGGAGATCGCCGGTAGCAGCAGGCGGTCCTGTAAGTAACCCGGTCCTATGCCATGGAGCGCTTTAAAGGTGGTAACTAACACCTTGAATTGCACCCGAAAGACCACCGGAAGCCAGTGCAGCCTGCGCAGGAGAGGTGTTATATGGGAGCAACGAGTCGCTCCCTCTATCACCCGCGCAGCCGCATTCTGAACTAATTGAGGTATGCAGGGTATATTAAACAAAGTGCATACCTATAAACATAGCTATCTATCATACCAGTTCTTTTTTTGTAGAACAGTGTTGGCAAATCGTTTCGGTGCTGAGTGCTGAAACGGGAGCTCTTGCGCAGGAGGGGGAGGGTGGCGCATGTGCAGGAGTGCCGCAAACCGGAAGAGCAGTTCTATGGCATCCATGTGCATACTGAGAAGCTGAGCTTCTGGTTTCTGCCGTGTACATGAGTGCCGGTCAGGGGTGAAATGCTCCCATTTCGGACTGGATCGCCTGATCCGGTAGCGATGGTGGTGGGTGGTTCAGAGAACCAGTAGCAAAAATCCCTGCTGCGCCCCCCCCGCCCATGCCCAGCTGAGCCGCGTGATCATCAGAATTGTTTTTTTTTACTTTTAAAAGCATTTTTCTTCAGCCGAAAAAATGCTTTTAAAAGTAAAAAAAAAGTCTCTGATGATTGAACGGCTCAGATGGGATCTGTTGTGACTCGTCCTCCCTCCTCTCCTCAGCCAGGCCCCTCCCGTCTCCAACCTGGCCTGTTATCAGACTCCGAGTCTGATAATGAAGATAATGTCATTTCTCCAGCCCCCAGCCCTGGCCCCATGCCTGGAGAGGATGCCAGGTGTGAACGAATAAGCCCGATAAACCTCACTCATACGGCGTGTGTTCCTTTGGCTCAGCCGTCAGAGGAAGCCAGCCAGGTGCGGGAATTACTGGCAGCAGATTGAGTGGAAGACAAATCAAAGTAGGAGGACCCTCGCTTCCGGAGATCTGAGAGGCGACGCCAGCAGAAGGAGGGGTGGGCAGGTCTGGATAAATGCTGAGTCATGGAGCCACACCCCACAGCCTATATAAAGGACCTGCTTTTGGCATTCCAACCTTGAGTCAAGCAAAGTCTTAGCTAGTTTGCTGATATCGAACTCTATTGCTGAAGTCACACCTTGGATTCCTGCCTGCCAGGAATCAGGGTGTGCCAGGAGGAGACTCTATGGCAAGGGCCGGGTTTTCCAGTCAGCTCCACAATTGATAGGGCTTTTGGTTAGGACTAGTAGAGGAAAAAGGACGCAAGGCTAGGAGGAGACTCTATGGTGGGGGAATCGGACTTCCTGTCGGCTCCAGAACTGAACGGGGGGCTTCCAATTAGGACCTTTGTGGCTTTTTGAGTGTTTAACGTTGCTGACCCCTGCTCTAGACTAACCATTTTCTATGATAAAATGAAGAATATAAAATAATACAGTGATAGTTAATAATATAAATAATTGTTTAGATCATTGCTTTTGACATTCAATCGTCCAACTTTCCTGTCAGGGTTTTTTTTCCCCCGAATTGTTAAATACTTAAAAAAAAAAAGTGAATTGCAGAGCAAAAAAACAAAACAAAACAACCTTCATGAATAACTCATGTATGCCAAATTTGCAAGTTTCATTAATGAGGGTGACTGTTTTCTGCTAAATGGTGTTACTCATTTCTGTACACAAAAGAAACACATTGTTTCCTACTGTTGTTTTGAAAAGAAAAAAAAAAGAAAAAAAGAAATCAGGTTTTTTTTAAATTTGGCATTTCCATAGTTCTAGAAAGATTATTCAAACGTTCAATAAAAGGATCATCCATTTCTATTGCCCCTTAACTGTTTCTACAGTTAATTAATGAAGATTGCAGTACAAATAGCCAATTGATGTAAATTCTTTTGAATAAGGTTGGATTTGTTCAATTAAATTAATAGTTGTTATACACCAACTCCTCCTTGTTGCTTCTTACTTCTGAGGTTGTTTATTCTGTTCTTCTTTTAAAAAACAACCAATAAAAATATACAGTATTAACACAGCTCATAAATCAGTTGTCCCGTCCCCCCCCCAACCTTGGCTCTTCTGTTCCAAAATAGGAAATTATCTTAGAACATGTTTAAAATTATTTATCTGGCATTCTCCTTCTCTCTCTCTCTCTCTCTCTCTCTCTCTTGCTGTTGTTGTTTTTGTGGTGTCTTCTTTTCCCCCAAGAAGAAGAAGAAGATGCTACAAAGACTTTTCAGAGGTATATTTGTGTCACTGAAGAGCTGCTGAGGTAGTGGAAGAAGAAGAAAGAAAGAAAGGAAGGAAGGAAGGAAGGAAGGAAGGAAGGAAGGAAGGAAGGAAGGAAGGAAGGAAGGAAGGAAGGGAAAGAAAGAAAGAAAGAAAGAAAGAAAGAAAGAAAGAAAGAAAGAAAGAAAGAAAGAAAGAAAGAAAGAAAGAAAGAAAAAGGGGCCGGTTTAGCTCACGCTGGTAAAGCCTGTTATTAAGAACACAGTAGCCTGCAATTACTGCAGGTTCGAGCCCGGCCCAAGGTTGACTCAGCCTTCCATCCTTTATAAGGTAGGTAAAATGAGGACCCAGATTGTTGGGGGGCAATAAGTTGACTTTGTAAAAATATACAAATAGAATGAGACTATTGCCTTATACACTGTAAGTCGCCCTGAGTCTTCGGAGAAGGGCGGGATATAAATGTAAACAAAAAAAAAAAAAGAAAGAAAGAAAGAAAGAAAGAAAGAAAGAAAGAAAGAAAGAAAGAAAGAAAGAAAGAAAGAAAGAAAGAAAGAAATCTAGTACTGTAAGCTTGTGGTTTCCTGAGGGCACTTGACAGGTCCTGATATTATCTCCATTTAAGGTTGTGAAATGGAACTTCTCAAGTCAGGAGGGAAAATTCTCAGCTTCAACTTGTCTTCCAGATGGAAATATGATTGTGTGTGTGTGTGTGTGTGTGTGTGTAATGGAAATCCTTTTTGCCATTACTGGCAAACATCAGACGTCAGACCTCTAAGCCATTTTCCAACTCCATAAACTTCCAGCCATACCTGCAAATATTCTAAGGAACGGAATGTTATTTTCAGGGTCATATTGAAAAGAACACATGCTCGTCATCTGCCGCAGTCAAAACGAAGTAGATAATTCAAGATGGACATCTTTCCTCTAACAATTTGATTTTTTTTTGCCAGGGAAGGGAAGCAACCACCAAAACCACTTCCACAAACACAGACGAGGCAAGCCACTAGTATATAAAAAGGGAGCAAACCCCTAGCACTGATGAAGTTACCTAGTGGGGTTATGAAACATCTGCGAGAAAACAATCTGCAAGTTCAGAGAGCACCAAAGACCCCACAGTCCATCTGTCCCTTTCCTCCTCCTCCTCCTCCTCCTCCTCCCCAATCCCACACCCTTCTATCATTGATAATGTTACCTAGTAAGGTTATGAAATATCTGCAAGAAAACAACCAAGGTCAGAGAGCACCAAAGACTCCATAGTCTGTCCCTCCCTCCCTCCTCCTCCTCCTCCTCCTCCCCACCAACCCCACACTCTTCTACCATTGATAATGTTACCTAGTAAGGTTATGAAATGTCTACAAGAAAACAGCCAAACACAGAGTGCACCAAAGACTCCATAGTCTGTCCCTCCCTTCCTCCTCCTCCTCCTCCTCCTCCTCCTCTTCCTCCTCCTCCTCCTCCTCCTCCTTCTCCTCCTCCTTCTCCTCCTCCTCCTCCTCCTTCTCCTCCTCCTCCTCCTCCTCCTCCTCCTCCTCTCCACCAACCCCACACTCTTCTACCATTGATAATGTTACTTAGTGGGGTTATGAAATGTCTTCAAGAAAACAACCAAGCACAGAGTGCACCAATGACTCCATGGGAATAATACCAATTAGCAGAACAGCTATTGCAGTATAATGTGGTCAAATATATATAATTGCTTACAATTCTCCATTTATCTCCATGAGTTTTTTCGTTTTTAAAATTTATATCCCGCCCTTCTCCGAAGACTCAGGGCGGCTTACACTGTGTAAGTCAATAGTCTCATCCATTTGTATATTATATACAAAGTCAACTTTATTGCCCCCAACAATCTGGGTCCTCATTTTACCTACCTTATAAAGGATGGAAGGCGGAGTCGACCTTCTTGTTCTTGTGAAGGATGAGAATACAGTTTTCTGTTAACAGTACACGAGTTGCTGCCTTGCAGTTATGTCACCACACTTCTATTTTTTTTCTTTTCATTTTCATTTCTGCTATTTAAAGCAGAATTATCAGCAAAACTGCAATTCAACAGTTCACTCAGGGGTTGAGGGAAGGTCTAGTCCTTCTCTAGGACATCTGTCAAATGTGAAATTAT
Organism: Ahaetulla prasina; assembly: GCF_028640845.1. Classification (NCBI taxonomy): domain Eukaryota; kingdom Metazoa; phylum Chordata; class Lepidosauria; order Squamata; family Colubridae; genus Ahaetulla; species Ahaetulla prasina. Next base: position 84,721,806 of record NC_080546.1, on the reverse strand, counting down.
GTCAACAGGGCACTTGTCCTGTTGGTGCTGTGACATCATTCAAGTCAATTGGCATCATCATTTGTGTCATGGTAGCCTGGTGCAAGTGATGTAAATCACTGAAAATAAGGCAAATTATCTCTTTTGTGTGACTGTAAGGCTACATTTTAAAAACCTTACCCAGATTTTTTTTTTGCATTCATTGGACAAGGCTGCAGGGGTCAGGTTACAGGGAAATTTTGTCCAAGGCATTTAATGTACACAGAAGTCTCTTAAATCAAGGTGCCATTCCTGAGAAATTCTTCTAATAAATAGTGACATCTATTAATATTAATATTTCTATGTTGCTCTTTTTTCAAAAAATAAATAAATTCTGAGCATTGCCAGATCCTTTTCGTCTTATAATCACATGGTCCTGACTTCTGGTTCAAAGTTTGATAGGGTAGAGTAGAGTAGAGTAGAGCAGAGCAGAGCAGAGCAGAGCAGAGCACAGCAGAGCAGAGCAGAGCAGAGCAGAGAATAGAATAGAATAGAATAGAATAGAATAGAATAGAATAGAATAGAATAGAATAGAATAGAGGAATGAAGGAGTAGAGTAGAATAGAGTAGAGTAGAGTAGAGTAGAGTAGAGTAGAGTAGAGTAGAGAAGAGTAGAGTAGAATAGAGGAATGAAGGACTAGAGTAGAGTAGAGTAGAGTAGAGTAGAGTAGAATAGAGTAAAACAGAACAGAACAGAACAGAACAGAACAGAACAGAACAGAACAGAACAGAATAGAATAGAATAGAATAGAATAGAATAGAATAGAATAGAATTCTTTATTGGCCAAGTATGATTGGACACACAAGGAATTTGTCTTAGGTTTATATGCTTTCAATGCACATGAGGAGAATAAAATACGTTCATTGAGAATAAAAAGATACAACACTTAGTGATAGTCAAGGTTACTAATAAGCTATCAAATCGTAATAGGAAACAAATAAAAACAATATAAATTGAAATATACAAGTAACATGTTTATAGTAATAAGTGGGAAGAGATAAGGAAGAGAATAGTAATACAGTCTTAGTAAATTATTTGACAGTGTTGTGAGAATTAGTTGTTAAGCAGAATAATGGTGTTTGGGGAAAAACTGTCCTTGTGTCTCGTTGTTATGGTATGCAGTGCCCTATAGTGTTGTTTTGAGGGTAGGAGTTGAAACAGTTTATGTCCAGAATGTGAGGGGTCTGTAAATATTTTCACAGCCCTCTTTTTGATTCGTGCAGTCTACAGGTCCTCAGTGGAAGGCAGGTTGGTAGCCATTGTTTTTTCTGCGGTTCTAATTATCCTGTGAAGTCTATGTCTGTCTTGTTGGGTTGCAGAACCGAACCAGACAGTTACAGAGGTGCAGATGACAGACTCAATAATTCCTCTGTAGAACTGAATCAGCAGCTCTTTGGGCAGTTTGAGCTTTCTGAGTTAGTCTCAGACAATTGTACCCTGTTTTATATTTTGCATCCATTTCCAAACTGGTTCAGACTTTGACTATATGCTGGGTTTTACCCTATTTCCTATCTGGGATCCAGTTCCACTCTCATGGCATACATTTATTTATATATTTTTTTGCTTCATATATATATATTTATTTATATATTTTTTTGCTTCATATATATATATATGTGTGTGTGTGTGTGTGAAATATTTTATTCAATTGACAGCCCCGGTTAACCTTGTCTAGATTGAACACTAAGCAGAGTCATGCCTGGCTAGTATTCAGATATGAGGCCTCCTAGGAATAGCAGTCTTATAAGGAACACCAGGGAGTAATATAACAACACCAAAAGCAAACCATTTCTGTATTATTTGTGCGCTGTATTTGTGTGTGTGCATGAAATCACCAGGAAACCAAGCTCAGCTCAAAGAAAACTTCATTTGCCTTATTTTGTTTGAATCACATACTCAATGAACATTAAAAGAATAGTTAGTAGAAGAGATGTGCTTATCTATGTGTGGATATAATTTTTCTAATGTATTCCTTTCTACTGCACACCTTTTCCAAAGAGAGGGAAAGGAAAAAGAAAATGGGAATGTGGGGGGGGGATGGGAGGAGGAGGAGGGAGGAAGGGAGAGATTATGTGGTCTTTGCAGGGGTGAAATGCTACCGGTTTGCCCCGGTTCGGAAGAACCCGTAGTGATAAAACTACCGGTTCGGGCAAATCGGTAGTAAAAAATAGCTACCGGTTCAGACGAACCGGTAATTAAAAAAAGCTTTGTCTGAACCACTATTTCCAGCAATCAGCTGTGCTTCTTGATTTATATTCACTAGAAAGCAGGAAATTTAGCAAAGCTAAATCGCGCAGCACAGCTGTTCCCCCTACCCTCGCTGTTCTACTTACCTAGTAAAGTCTTCTCTTCCGGCGCATGCTGCACATGCGCACATAGAGCATGTGTGCACACAGCATGCTTTTGACACACACGGTGCAGCCCACACTTGACATGTGCCGTGCATGTGCAGGCAGTGAACCAGTGGCCATCCATGGAGGATTTCACCACTGGGTCTTTGATGCTCTCTGAGATTGGTTGTTGGACTTCTTCCTAGATTGTTCCCATTTAATTTAGCTGGGAAGAAAATCAAACAAAAATTTGATTAAATAAGGCAGAAAGTACCACTAAGTAACTAGATATCTCAAATTGGAGAGTGCACTTGGTGTAGGGTAAGTATATTCGTGAATTACACTGATGAGCTTTGTTTGGCAACAACAGCCTCTTGTGACCTTTTGATTTAGTGCAAAGTGGACTGTTTTCGATATTCATCACTCTCGTTTTAGAATATTTCCGCAATCAGTAAAAACTAAGCACTACCCTAGCACTCGGCCACATTGAGAGCATAAGGAAATGGTTGAAAGATGTTTTAAATTAGCTAAGCCAGCCAACGTTCAAGGCTTGTGAAGGATTTTTTTTTGCTCTATTTAAAGCTGTATGATAGATCCACGTTGGAATTTAATCTATCACCTGTTTTTGCAACCGTATAACCTAAACTGGTTGTGGAATAGGCAACCAGGAAGCAGATCTTCTCCAAGGGTTAATTTATTATGAGAAGTTAATTTATTTGGAACACACGCATCCAATTTCTATAAGGTTGCCAAGAAAATTATATTGACAATTATATTGACAGTCTATGCCAAACAATGAAAACTGAGGTCAAAAGGCATACCTCACCTTGTTGTTGTTGTTGTTAGTCATGAAGTCGTGTCCGACCCATCGTGACCCCATGGACAACGTTTCTCCAGGCCTTCCTGTCCTCCATCATCCTCTGGAGTCCATTTAAGCTCACACCAACTGCTTCATTGACTCCATCCAGCCACCTTGTTCTCTGTCGCCCCCTTCTTCTTCATTTGCCCTCCATCATTCCCAGTATTAGGCTCTTCTCCAGTGAGTCCTTCATTCTCATTAGGTGGCCAAAGTATTTGAGTTTCATCTTCAGGATCTGGCCTTCAAAAGAGCAGTCAGGGTTGATCTCCTCAAGGACTGACCAGTTGGATCGCCTTGCAGTCCAAGGGACTCGCAGGAGTCTTCTCCAGCACCAGAGTTCAAAGGCCTCAGTTCTTTGGCGCTCAGCTTTTCTTATGGTCCAACTTTCACAGCCATACATTGCAACTGGGAAAACCAGAGCCTTGACTATGCACACTTTTGTTGGCAGGGTGATTGATATCTCTGGTTTTTAGTATGCTGTCTAGGTTTGCTATAGCTTTCCTCCCCTGGAGCAAGCCTCACTTTACTGGCCTAATAATGACCTTTTAGGGAAGAAAAGGAACAATCTGGATTTAATGATATTAAAGTTATTTCAACTTAAGAGTATTTTTACTTCTTGAGTAGCAGTGTATAGGGACTCACAGGACATGTATTTCATCCATATCTTAACTAGTTGGAGAGGGGAGGATTGGAGAGAAGGGAATGGGAGAGGAGAGCAGGGAAGATGGGAGGAGAAGAGAATAGTGAAGAGAAGAGAAGAGAAGAGAAGAGAAGAGAAGAGAAGAGAAGAGAAGAGAAGAGAAGAGGAAAGAAGGGAAGAGGAAAGAGGAAAGCAGGCGAGAGGGGAGGAGACAAGGGAAGGAAAAAGAATAGCAAGGAGAGGAGAGGAGAGGAGAGGAGAGAATAATGGAATGAGGAATAGAATTGAGTGGAATGGAGTGGAGTTGGAAGGGATTTTGGAGGTTTTGTAGTTCAACCTCCTGGGGAAGCAGATCTTACACCATTTCAGACAAATGACTGTCCAATCTCTTTTTTAAAAACCTCTGGTCCATCCACAACTTTTAAAGGCAAGCTGTTGCACTGTTTAATTCTTCTCCTTGGACATTATATAAATAAGGAAGAGAAAGCAAAATAAGGACACTGTTCTTTGTTTTATTGACTATAGCAAGGCCTTTGATTGTTTTTATAATGCTGCAAAGTAGAATATATGAAGGCTAAGAGGTGAATTAAAACATCTGGTTATTCTCGTTAGGGATTTTTTTTTTTTTGAAAAGAAAGTACAGTAAGAACCGAGTGTGGAGAACCAGAGCATCCAATTCAATTTGACAATCTGACCTGAATTGTCAGACCAATTTTGCACAGTCTGCGTTTCGACTGTCAGTCTTCAAAAATCCCTGAATGCCTCCAATTGCTCAGATCTTTCAAGCTAAAATGATTCTCACTAAATTAAGAGGCAACATCGGCTGTTTTAATTAAACTAGAGAAATACTGGCAAACTTTTACGAAGTCTGTTTCAGAAAAAGCGTTCCTCGGTTGCTCCTCAGCGCTCTCTCTTTGAGCTTTGTGAGAATTTCTCACACAGATAATAATGTTTTTGGTTCCCAGCACACATGCCCCTTAGTACAATGCCATAGAGATTCAGAATAATACAAGAAGAACTATCAAACAGAGAAACGTGTTGAAAATGCAAACTTATGGATGCGTATTGATGAGAAGAACTGTAAAATTATCTTACTAGAGATGTTAATGTTAATGTTTGGTTTCCATTGGTGTTTGGGGCAGCTAAGAAAATCATCATCCATATTTGGCTACTGTTCTTTTTCTCCACAACACAAATCCACAAGCAACCAATTATCTGAAAGAAAGCGATCGAAGCGAATTCAAAACCCCATAGTAACGGTATAACAGAATTGGAAGGGATATTTGAGGTCTTCTAGACCAACTCTCTGCCCAAGCCAGGAGTTCTTATACCATTCTAGACAAATGATTCCATATTATTATTATTATTATTATTATTATTATTATTATTATTATTATTATTATTATTATTATTATTATTATTATTATTATTATTATTATTAAAAAAATTTATACCGCCCTTCTCCCGAAGGACTCAGGGCGGTTCACAGCCAGATAAAAATACAATAATATTACAATTAAAATACAATTAAAAAACTTATTCAATTGGCCAATCGTTTCTTGAAAACCTCCAGCAACGGAGCATACACAACTCCGACAGGCAAGCTGTGGTATTGATTAATCATTTCCACTGACAGGAAATTCCTCTTTAGTTTCACATCTGGTTGCCACTGGTGTTTGGGGCAAACTAAGAACATCAGCATCCACATTTGGCTACTTTTTTTCATGTTTTATTTGTTTTCTTTTATATAGCATTCAATTTCCATTAAAAAGTGTGTGATCTGGGTACAGTTTAGAATAGAATAGAATAGAATGGAATGGAATGGAATGGAATGGAATGGAATGGAATGGAATGGAATGGAATGGAACGAAATGGAACGGAACGGAACGGAACGGAACAGAACAGAACAGAACAGAACAGAACAGAACAGAACAGAACAGAACAGAATAGAATTCTTTTTATTCGCCAAGTGTGATTGGACACACAAGGAATTTGTCTTGGTGCATATGCTCTAGGAATATTTTTAAAGAATCGTAATCCACATATTTGTTGTAATTTCTTCACACCAGGAGTGAAATGTAATTTTTTTTACTACCGGTTCTGTGGGCATGGCTTGATGGGGAGTAATGTGACTTGGTGGGCATGGCCAACTTTTTCTCTTTTTTTTAACTTTTAAAAGCATTTTTTCTACAAAAGCTTGTAGAAAAAATGCTTTGAAAGGATTCTGACGGTCCCAGGTGAGTTGCCTGATCGCCAGAACGCTTTCAAAGCTTTTTTTTTTTTTACAACCTCTTCGGCCGAAGAGCTTGTAGAAAAAATGCTTTGAAAGGGTTCTGACAATTCTAGCTGAGCCATGCGATCATCAGAGGCTTTTTTTTTTTTACTTTTAAAAGCATTTTTTCGGCCGAAGAAAAAATGCTTTTAAAAGTAAAAAAAAAAAACTCTGATGATTGCGTGGCTCAGCTGGGCACGCTGGGGCAAGAGGGAGCAGGTATTTTTGCTACCATTCTCAGAACCACCCGCCGCCATAATTACCGGATCACGCAATCCGGTGTGAACCAGGAGCATTTCACCCCTGCTTCACACTAATATTAATAATATAATAATATAATAACGATAATACTTAACGTCATCTTCTTTAACGACTCTCCACATTAACTTTTCTTCTTTTTATGCCTCCTCCTTTCTGTTTCTATTGTCTAGCCATTTGTCATGTCCCACTCCTCCTCTGACGGCTGGGTTGGGGAAGTCTGTCTCAAGTGTGGCCACAAAGCCTCTGCAGCTTTGCCAAAGTCCTGTCAGAGTTCTCAGGGCAGGCAGAAATCCAAGGTGTGACTTCAGCAACTAGATGAGACTTTGCTTGACTCAAGGAATGCCAAAAAACAGATCCTTTATATAGGCCATGGGGTGTGGCTCCATGACTCAGCACTTATCCAGGCCTGCCCCTCCTTTCCTTTTGCTGACGTCACCTCTCCATTCTCCAGAAGCATGGATCTGTCCACCCTCCAGCTGCCGGCAATTCCAGCTCGTGACTGGCTTCATACTCCTCAGGCTCACACGCTGTGTGTGAGGGGGGGTTATTTGCTCGGTCTGTCCGGGCATGGTGCCAGGACTGGGGGCTGGTGGCATGCCAGGCCATTCGTCTTGCTCGGTCTGTCCGGGCATGGTGCCAGGACTGGGGGCTGGAGGCATGCCAGGCCGTTCGTCTGCACTATCAGTCCCTGGCTGAGATAACAGGAGATGAGAGGGGCCTGGCTGCGGAGACGGGGGAGGGCGAGGCACAACACCAGTGATAAAATACATCCCATATCAAAAAAAATATTCAGTTTCTTCTTTATCTTTAACAGTGAGCATTAATCTATCCATTTCTGCGCATTCTAATACTTTCTTAATTACATTCCCCTCTGACGGAATCTCATCGTTTTTCCATTGCTGTGCAAATACAATTCTAGTTGTACGCAAAACCAGATATATAGTCTTTTTATCATATTTTTCCAGTAGAATGCCCAACAAAAATATCTCTGAGCATTGGCAGAGGATGATAGCAGGAACTGAATAGTCTCTATCGGATTATTCCCATGTAGACAGATAGGTTGATGTGATGGCATGACCGCTTTAAGAAAGGATAATAATGACTGCCTTTAGATTTATACTAAATCTTTCAAAGAGAAAATGGAATTTATGAAAAGTATAGATGACTATATGAAAACTTTTTAGAGATACCTTGGGATTAGATATTTTCCAGGATAAAGGGATGGAATAGATGTTAAAAGAAAAGGGCTATCATATCATTTGAAAAGGGGAAAATATTGGACAAATGATATAATGAGAGGATGAAATTTAAAATATGTTTGAATATGTACACGACCGATATCTTTTTCAACAAAGATCAGTATGTTTTATTTTGTTTTGGGTTTTTTAAATAAAAAAAACTTGTATAATAAAAAGAAAAATATCTCTGAGAGTCCTCATTTGGCTACTGTTCTTTTTCTCCACAACACAAGTCTACAAGCAATCAATTATCTGAAAAAAAGTGATTGAAGTGAATTCAAAACCCTACATTAACAGTATAACATAGTTGGAAGGGAATGAATAGAGGAAGAATGAATGAATGAATGAATGAATGAATGAATGAATGAATGAATGAATGAATGAATTTCCTCTAAAGAAAAATCAAAGTCAGAAGGGATCTTGGAGGTCTTCTAGTCCAATCCCCTGATTAGGCACCACTTCAGACAAATGATTATCCAACATCTTCTTAAAAACTTCCAATGTTAGAGCATTCACAGCTTCTGCAGGCAAGTTGTTCCACTGATTAATTGTTCTGACTGTTTATTTCGAAGTTGCTTCTCTCCTTGATCAGTTGCCATCCTTTGCTTCTTGTCCTGCCCTCAGGTGCCTTGGAGAATATCTGGACTCCCTCTTCTTTCTCAAAGCCCTCTTCCAAAATTGTGTTTGTGAGTTGCTAACATTTGTTAATGTAAAACAACAGTTAATTTTTTTAAGCAGTCCTAATTTAATACTGGATACATCCACGTGTTGTCCTTAAACCTTATTGGCAATGATAGTTTCCTATAACTAAAATCTCTCTGCTCTACCTTTGTTTGAAATTGCCCTTGTAGTTGAGGAGAACATCTAAGGAGGTGAATCTTCTTTGTATTTTCTCTTTCCTTCAGATTCCTTTTGAACAACTGCTGCCTAGATAATTGACAAGAAGTCTAGAATAGAATAGAGCTGGAAGGGACCTTGGAAGAGGAAGTCAAGCAGGAGAGCCTATACTATTTAAGATAAGTGGCTGTCTAGTTTCTTCTTCAAAACCTCCAGTGATGGAGTGCCCACGATTTTTGAAGGCAAGCTGTTTCATTGCTGTATTGTTCCCACTGTTAGCAAGTTTCTCCTTAGTTCTAGGTTGCTTCTCTCCTTGATTAGTTTCCACCCATTGCTTCTTGTCTGGCCCTTGGGTGCTTTGGAGAATAGCTTGACTTCCTCTTCTTTGTGGCAGTCCCTCAAATATTCAAACACTGCTATCATGTCTCCCCTAGTCCTTCTTTTCATTAAACTAGACATAAATTGCATTGAAAAAAACTTATATTTTTTTAAAAAAATAGCAGTGAAGAAATCCGTATAATAAAATACAGAGCAGGGTTACTAGTCTTTAAGAAAACTTTCAGGAAATCTATATTAAATGTTTCCTTCGTTGGGAGTGATTTCTGCAAATTCTCCATATGTTAATAGTTGTCACAATTAGAGTAGAATAGAATTTTTTTATTGGCCAAGTGTGATTGGACACACAAGGAATTTGTCTTGGTGCATATGCTCTCAGCGTACATAAAAGAAAAGACACCTTCATCAAGGTACAACACTTAATGATAGTCATAGGGTACAAATTTAACACTTAATGATACAACACTTAATGATAGTCATAGGCTACAAATAAGCAATCAGGAAACAATCAATATCAATATAAATCATAAGGATACAAGCAACAAAGTTACAGTCATACAGTCATAAGTGGAAGGAGATGGGTGGTAGGAATGATGAGAAGATGTTGAAGGAAGTAGTGCAGACTAAGTGAATAGTTTGACAGTGTTGAAGGAATTATTTGTTTAGCAGAGTGATGGCGTTCAGGAAAAAACTGTTCTTGTGTCTAGTTGTTCTGGTATGCAGTGCTCTATAGTCGTTTTGAAGGTAGGAGCTGAAACAGTTTATGTCCAGGATGTGAGGGGTCTGTAAATATTTTCACAGCCCTCATTGTGTAGATTTTTATTTGAAGAAAAAAAAAACCTGAAGGAACAACTAGAGTGATACATGAGCATAGTAAAGTTTATATTGCTTTACTGAAAAGTAAGATTTATTGAGTTTTTTGCGACTAATTCCTAAGTAAGAAAACAAGATTTACTCTTCAGATTTATATACTTAAATGTGTAGATAATAAATCCTTATTTTGTTTTCATTTTTGTTTTAATATTGAAAGCTTCTCATATTATGGAGCTTTTTTGTTTAATTATTTTATCAACTTGATTTCAGTCACATTAAAAAGAGATTCTGGAATTTGCAGTAATTATACAGACATAAATCAAGGGTTAAATTAAGATCTGTGGCAGGAACGTAACTCAGAATAACATCAATTAACCAAAATCTAATCAAATCAAATCAAATGTGTTTTTGCTTCTCAAAATATTAAACACTGTGTTTTTATGTAATAAGACTGATGCTATCATAGAATTATTTTTATTCTTTCTATTTAAAAAAAGCAATTCCAGAATATTTTTTTATCATGTCAAAATTGTTTTAATCTGTATGTGGAAACTCTTTTTAAAAATTAATTATAGATGACACTGCTTGCGACAACGTTGTGTGTAGCTCATATAAATGCCATGATTTTCTGGATTTTTTTTTAAAAAAACAACCAATACATTTTTTTTAATGTCCACATTGTGATTTTTAAAAAAGGAGTCCTTGCTGCTGATATGAACGGTGAGATATAAATATTATATTTAGATCGCTTCTTCTTTTACCTGACATTCACAGCAAGTTGTCATTGTGGTAACAAAACAAACACATAGGGTAGCCATAAATAATGCAGATAAATAAATTCCTGGACTTATTGCTTGTTGCCTTGAATACATTTACTTTCAAGTGGCAGCTGAGGCCAGATTTTAACAGAAAAACACCATGTCAGTCTATAAAATAAAGACTCCCTCAAGTCAAAGTCATAACCAAGCGTTATGCTCCTGTCTCTAAGATGGTGAAATAAAGTGGCTGAGATACATGTCAGGCACAGAATCATCTGTAGTACGCAACACTTTCGAAAAGATTAAGCATCTCTCCACGAGTTGGTTGGGTGTCTTGTCCGTACGCTGAAAACAGACTGCTGGATGTGACAGTTCAGTTCAAGACAAACTTTCAAGGGTAGCTTCTTGTCTCGTCACTCCATCCTCTGAACAACTTGGAAAAAATAAGTAGAATCATAGCACCAATCAGGATTGTAGGTTCAATAGTCAGATAACAACAAAGTGCTCCCTCTCTATCTCTCTCTATCTCCCTCCCTCCCTCCCTCTCTCAACCATCCGGGTACAAGTCAAGCAGGCTCTAACCCAGAATGTTGATTAGGACAGGCATATTAAGACAGGGAACAGCAGTAGTTTGACTTGTCTGTCCATCTCCCACTGCCTGCTGCTGCAGAATATATCATCCTGTCAATGGGTTGTCATTAACATTCAGCTGGAAGGCTCACCGCCTTTTCCGCTCAGCGAGAGAGCTATTATGGTGTTTGCGGATTGCTTCAATGATAAAAGACCCTCAGTTGGCGGCGTCAAACTTGCTGGCAACCCGTCTCATCAAAGAGATGTGAGTTTTGACTCGCCTTCACTCTCTGAGTCTTCCTTCCATCCACTGAAGTGTGCCTCGCTCCCCTTCTTGAACAATTAGCGGAATGTTCTTGGAGGTTCATGTAGGAGGACTACTCTACCTGCTCTCCCATGTTGCTTTGGCAGGGTGATCCACCTTTCAAGCTATCATTTCAGACACAAACCGGTGTTTTTTGTAGGATTCATTACAAATGTAAAGAGGCAAATTTCATGGCTCTGTGGGAGGCACGTTAGAGTACAGTTTCATGGCATTCCACTATTTTTTTCTTTTTCTCGCTAGAAATAAAAAGTTTCCCTTTCAAATTTGCCTCTGGACCAGTTATATGAAGAGAGAGAGAGCAAAATGAAAACTCGGAACCCCCTGAGATTTCTCGAAAAACAAAACAAAAAAATATGCTACTGAAATTTGAGAATCAGAATCTGACAGGCCCGAAGCGAGTAGGAAATGAACAATAAGAGGCTTTCCAAATACGATCTCCTCTCCGTCTTGCTTTGAGTGTGGTTCCTGTAGTGGTTGCCGTTAGTGATTTTGTTCTGCACAAAATGAGAATGAAAAGGCAGGGTTGTAATTTGAGATGTTTCATTTTTTAAAAAAATTGTAATCAATGTGATACGCTTCACACGAGACACACAAGATTCATAGGAACTCTGTTCTTTTAATCTGCAAATTAGCCACCCTGAGTCACCAGAAAGCTGCTCAGGGTCACTTCTTTGAGTTGGGTGGCCATAGAAATAACTATGAATGTGGAAGGAAGGAAGGAAGGAAGGAAGGAAGGAAGGAAGGAAGGAAGGAAGAAAGGAAGGAAGACAGAAAGAAGCAGAAAGAAGGGAGGGAGGAAGGAAAGAAGGGAGGAAGGACAGAAAGAGGAAGGAAGCAAAGAAGAATCGTGGAAGCAAAGAAGGAAGCAAGGAAAGAAAAAAGGGGAAGGGAGTTTGGACAGAAAGAGAGAGGGAGAGGGGAAGGGATGAAGGAAGGAAGGAAGGAAGGAAGGAAGACACAAAGAGGGAAGAAGAAGTAAGGAATGGAGGGAGGGAGGGAGGGAGGAGGAAGAGAGGAAGGACAGAAAGAGGAAGCAAGGAAAGAAGGCAGCAAGGAAAGAAAAAAGAAGAAGGGAGTTTGGACAGAAAGAGAGGAGGGAGGGAGGAAGGAAGGAAGGAAGGAAGCAAGGAAGGAAGGAAGGAAGGAAGGAAGACACAAAGAGGGAAGAAGAAGTAAGGGAGGGAGGGAGGGAGGGAGGGAGGGAGGGAGGAGGAAGAGAGGAAGGACAGAAAGAGGAAGCAAGGAAAGAAGGAAGCAAGGAAAAAAAGAGGAAGGGAGTTTGGACAGAAAGAGAGAGGGAGAAAAGAAGGAAGGAAGGAAGGAAGGAAGGAAGGAAGGAAGGAAGGAAGGAAGGAAGGAAGGAAGGAAGGAAGGAAGGAAGGAAGGAAGGAAGAATCATGGAACCAAAGAAGGAAGCAAGGGAAAGAAAAAAGAGTTAGGGAGTTTGGACAGTGTGAAGAATCACGCCTAAGTCTCTAGATTGTATGAGATCTCTTTTTGTGTCCCAAATATTTCTGATCCTTTTACATACAGGACTAGAGAGGTGATAGAATTCCTCTATCATACTCATTGTCTCTGATGTGCAGAACAGAGAAGATGAGCATGTGTGCTTCCATGATCTTCCTGTAAAGCAGAAAACTTATTGGAAGCTCTAGGCAACAATGTTGAATAATTTTAAATTAAAATTAAGCAAAAGAAAAAAAAATTAAAATAAAGTTAAATGAAACCATGTTGTTCAGCAATCTCACTACATTAAGATTGACAACAGCATCGTGTACTGGTTAAAATGTCA